>NC_133488.1:2339528-2358035 GCF_025370935.1 Choristoneura fumiferana | reverse complement strand
GGCGAGAAAACAAAAGTTTAGATTAAAATCATATTTAATACACCTTAAAACCGACCATAAAAATATCGAGCATCCACAGTGTAGCATAGTCCCGTTTGTTCGGAAAAAGAGGGAGACAAAAGTTTCCGAAAAGACAAAACGTTTCAAAACACAGACATTCATTGCCCCGGACGCATATTTGCCATAATTAATTTCAGATATTGCAAATATATCACAAAATTATTCTAATTATAAATCAATCCGCGTAGCTCACCCAAAAGCTATGAGATTTGACATTTCGGAGACCTCACGCTACACTAGCGCCTCTAGCGGCGAATTCATTCACGATAGCCCTCATTGCTACATATATCCATGCAAAATGACAGCTTTCTAGCATTATAGTTTCTAAGCTATTAAGTCCCGCAAAATTGCATGCCAATGAGGCAGATCATAGTTGCAGAGCATGGGTTTAGGATGTGTTGGGATTGCCCAGATTCTGTAGCGCGTCGGGCATGTTCGCTGAGGCGCGTGTGGATAGTTTTCAGACTATTTTGCGCAAGCGAGTATCCTCGGTGATGCAGCGCGTGCGGGGCAGCACCAGCAGTCTCCTGAACACCATCCTGGAGCGAGTGGAGTGCCCGATAGTGAGGCACTGGAATGACTGTCATCGCGCTCCAAATTCTCTACTTGATATGTTTTAATTATTTGATCTATTATTAAGATTATTGTTACTAACACAATATGAACTATTGTGAAATAAATTGCATATTATTATTATTATTATAGTGTAGTTATATATATAACTTGTTAAATGTGGTCTTGCTATAAAACAAATATTAGCGAAACTGCAAGTATATTTAAGGGTTCCGTTTTAGCCATTTTGGCTACGGAGCCCTAAAAACGGTACATAAATTGATGGAAGATATCGTCATAATGATGGAAGTAAAAGTAGTCCATCACATCACCACTGTTTGAGAAGCGGCAGCTTTTGTTTTTCTTACGGGCCAGAAAAAAATCAAACTAAAATAATTCGCAAACGTAACCAAACCGTTAACCGTCAACTGGTCGCGGGACGCTTTTATTTTACGAGATCGAAAATAAACGCGCAACAATCGCATTCTTGGCAGCGCACGCGCATGGATCTCACGATTCCGGACCCATCACGGCGTCAGGGCCCTAGTTGACGTCACAACTAGTCACAAGCATCATCTGAAACCAATCACCTTTCCCCTTAGGTCTAGGTTAGCCCGCGACTATACGTTGGACTGCTACATCTGTGTGACATCCATATAATACTCTAGGTACTTATATAGTATGAAAAATCGACCAAGTGGCAAGAGTATTAAAATCACGTACCACAGGTTCCGTAGAAAATATATGTAGGTATGTCAAAATATACGCATAAGCGGTCGTATCAACAAAAACATTAAATTTAAAAAATCAAAAAACCCGACTGCCTTAAAAACTAAAAGAAGAAAAATAAGTCTAGTGGTCTAGAAACTCTGTCAACAAGCTCATTTAAGGGTCAAACAGTCGGACCCATTACCAAGATTTTTGAGCTGGTTACGATTGAATGGGTCCCGATTGTTGACCTTAAATGAGCTTCGACAGAGTTCTAGACCACTAGACTTATTTTCTTCCTTTTAGTTTTAGGCAGTCGGGTTTGATCTTTTTTAAATTTAATGTTTTTATTTAATACTTTTTTGATATTTCTGTAAAATAGTAGATTAAAGGTATTATAAGCCATATATATTTAGAATGAGCAAATTATTAGCTTTCATTTGATTCCAATATTGTTACAATACAAAATAATATTTAAATATATTATTTGTGAAAATATCATGTACAGTCAAAATTTGTACTGAATTAGAAACACGGATAGTTAGTAGAACCACTGAATAGATACAAATAGCGAAAGTAGTCTATAAATAATTAACATGGCCTAACATTTAATTATACATTTATAGGCAATCAAGTAGCTCTGATCAATGTAAGATGCAATCCGGCCGTAAAATAAATTAATGGATTCTATTCGTTTATGCGCTCTTTCAGTAATAAGATATCGAGAAGATTAATACGTTTTTTATTACTTGTATAAAGCAAATAGGAAAAATAAACATGTTTTTGTTGATGTTTGTCATAAAGTGGGGTATTATTCTGCCTTGTGTCAGCAATATTGAATACATCTTAGTTTAAGTCCACATCGTATCCTATATAGGTAAATGAGAAAGTTTGTTTATGGGAAACTTGGATATTTATTCTCGAAACGAAATTATTTCAACATCAGTGCAAGTAAAATTAGTGATCGGTAGGTGATCGCAAACACCCTTCTATTTTAACACATTCGGCCCCAGACACACGTCTATGACTTTTTAGTTCTGACTCCTATGCCAGTGCACCGGAATGTATTACGTCTGTGACACGTATACGTGTCACTGGCATAGAAGTGACTGCTCTGGGATATGCGTAGGCAAGCAATAGCGTAAGAGCTTAGTGGATCGCTGCGGGGCCGAACGTGTAAGACTTAAGTCCATATTATCAATCCTCAATTTCACTTTTAACCCCCACGCAAAAAGAGGGGTGTTATAAGTTTGACCGCTATGTTTGTGTTTGTGTGTTGTCTGTCAGTCTTTGGCACCGTAGCTCTTAAACGGGGTTTTCCACTTTTGTTGGTTAGGTAGGTATAGAGTCGTTAATTGTGTCTGCTGATGCGCTACACTCTTGACTGGGTCGCTGGATGAAATGACGACTTTTTGGAAAATTGTGTGTGTTTTCCCTTGCCTTCCATACCGCAGAGCTGTTGGCAATAGAGAGCGCTGCTGCCCGCAATCTCACATCAGCTCCCTTAGTCACTCTTTACGACAACCACAAGAAGAAATCGGGTCCATCCTATTCTAAATAATTTATTGAATCAGGCGTTACTTTGCGGAGGTCCATATAAATGAACTAAAAGAATTCTTGCTCACCCGCGACCTTATGATAGCTACGTTTATGCAAGATCAGCTTGTTCATGCAGTTCCTCCACCTCCACACTGTAAGAACACACACAAATCACACAAACCCAACTAACACCACCACCATATTACACTGACGCGTATCAACCAGAGCTCATCTTCAGAGCAACACAACCGTACACCATCATCATCTAAGGTGATAGATGGGCTTGTGTGATTTGTGTGTGTTCTTACAGTGTGAAGTTTTACAGTGGTACAATGAGGATTACGATACGACACAAGGATGGGAGGGACTCATGTCATCAGTGAGTCCAGATTCCTGGCAATTTAATCATCTCTCCGTCTATTCTGGAAATCCTTGTCCTTCCCAGCGCGGGCGCAGGTGATCCAATACTAAGGGTTGTCAACTTTTAATAGAATAAATTACAAATTTTACTAACGTCAGCAACTACAGTATGAACTAAAGAATCTACAGGGTTACGTACCTCAAAAGGAAGAACGGAACCCTCATAGGATCACTTTGTTGTCCGTTTTTCTCAGGAACACGTGAAGTATTAAACTGAAATTACCAATATATAAATTCAAATATTAAAGCGTGTCTGTCTCCGAAGCAGTGTAAAAATCACTCACTGAAAGACTGTCATTAATAAAAAGTTTTTGTTAAAAAATATATTTTTTATTACAAGGTTTTTTTTTCTGACAGTACTTTTTGTTTTGTTTTCATGCCAAATTTCATCTAATAATTATTTAATGAATCATGCTACAATTCGATATGCATTTATTGTAAATTGTCGGTATTATAATTGTAGTTAGTGTGTCGAAAACGGGAAAGTCGAGCCTCAATCGAAATAGAACTATTTATATAGATAGTTTGTACGGAACCTTGCACTTGATCGGTTTTTAAATAAATTACATCTCTTGTCAACCTTGTGTGTTCGAATAATCATTAGATGCGCTTGCGCTGGCGACTGGCCAGTGCGCTGAATAGATCTACAGATCAGACTGGGAACTTTAGATCATGTTTATAAAGCAAACATATTAGTTTGCTGTATACGTACAAACTATATGTAGGGTATGGAACCTGTTATAATCATTTCGCTTTGATTCTTTGGCAGATTTATAAAGTAGTAACAAAGATTCCACCTTGGTACAGTCACGGTCAGTAATTTGGGACCGACTTATAGAAAGAATAGAATAGAATAGAATAGAATAGAATAGAATAGAATAGAATAGAATATAATAGAATAGAATAGAATAGAATAGAATAGAATAGAAAAACTTTATTGTATAATCTGTGTACAAAATGGTGAAAATTTTTAGTGTCTCAAACAGTTACCCTTCCGGCATACAATGTTTTATACTTAAGATGTATGACAATTCACAGGGACTTATTCACGAAATGGGTCCCAAATTAACGATCGTGGCCGTACGAGATTCAGTTTTCTCAAATGTAGATACCAGCCAGAACCAAAAGGTCATGCGTGTTAGCTTTTTACCCGACTTTCCGAGTACCTATGAGAAATGATAATTGACCCTCTACTGATTCTGTTATCTTTGTCACCTACGAATGTCCAAATCTAATAAAGTTCTGATTGCTCTAGATTCTAATGCAGCGTGTCTCACGATATGATTATGTGACAGGAAACGTTAACATTCGTCAAAATGCTACAATTATTTGTAATATCATGGGACAGCTCGAAGGCACACGGCGGTAGTGAAATATGGCAAGGCGATTTTAGTTACCGTTAAGACTATTACTATGATTTATAATACAAGCCGTGGTGGCCTAGTGGTTTTGACCCATCGCCTCTCAAGCAGAGGTCGTGGGTTCAAACCCCGGCTCGCACCTCTGAGTTTTTCGAAATCATGTGCGGAGTTACATTTGAAATTTACCACGAGCTTTGCGGTGAAGGAAAACATCGTGAGGAAACCTGCACAAACCTGCGAAGCAATTCAATGGTGTGTGTGAAGTTCCCAATCCGCACTGGGCGTGGGAACTATGGCCCAAACCTCTCATTCGGAGGGGAGGCCTGTGCCCTGCAGTGGGACGTATATAGGCTGGGATGATGATGATAATACAAGTCAACGCACGTAAAAAGAGCTCAGGGTGGCTAGTGGAGGGGATACGTTTGCGCATCTGTCAACTAACAAACCAATGGCGTGAAGGCCGCGCGCGCTCCTACGCCCCCTCCCGCGTCCCCCACTGCTCCGCCGCCAATTTGGTCCGTATTTAGCTCACTGCGCGGGTATGTAGCCAGGAGCTCTTTTTACGTGCGTTGATTTGTACCGTGTATTTATTCATCTTATTATACACATTATACTCGGCATGACGATCTATTTTGTACGTTTTAGTAGATCTTGAAAATGAACTTGTAGAGTTCGACACGCGTCATAGTTTGATCTAACTATTAATCCAGAGTCCAGTTGATCGTGGCAAGGCAGAAAATATAAATACTGAACTATGCTTCATTTAAGATTTCAAGAAGTATGTAATCAGTAGATCTTGGGTCTAATCAAGTTGGCCACCCCTGATATAGCTTTTGCCTGAAAATACGTATCTGTATTATTCTTGGTCAAATTAGACCTCCTAACAAGCCCATACAACCTGAACAGCATGAAACGTTCACTGTTGAACGAAGACCTCTTCCCTCGAAAACCACATTGAACGATAACTCGCCACTTGCATCACAGGATGCCCGCAATTGACAACATTTCATTTTATAAACACTTCAAAATGAATATATGATTCAAAAGCATATTGCCTCCTGAACACTATACTATATTTATAAAAAATTATATAGCTTAATAAAATAGTTAAAAAACAAATAAAAACATGATCTAATTTTACCATTCTACGAAATAGTTAACGGATAGCCTTTGCCTTATGTTACAGAAAAAAAAAACTCTGCTGTCACAAATTGAATTTGACATTGACGTAAACTGTTTACTATCGATGTTAACGACTGTAACGTAACGAAGTAAAATAAAATGAAAAGATTCTTTTTATAGGGATTTATTGCCTACTATGGAGAAACCCGCATGGATTGACGAGGTGTATATTCCTCCTAAGTACACCAAGTATTGATTCGTGCCAAGTTGTAACAATGACTCTTTGAAGAAACCGGACAAACATTTCTTCCATGTACCGTATAAAATAAAGCGGAGTGGTGTCGAGCAGTAGGGAAAGAAGTTATTCCAAAGAGACCACTAGTCATCTGTGAAGACCACCTTGATGTAAGTTTTCGTATTGACATGATAAGACATTGTGACTTTTACCTGTTTATCAAAATACACTTATTCTTCAGCACAAAGATAATATAGTTATGTCTTAGTAATGTATTTTTGAATTTACAGTTGGAGTATGACCTGGAAAATTACGAGTCATGGATCATTTCTAAAGGTAATGCCAAACTGAGGCCTACTGTGCCAGTTTTAAAAAAATATCCAAACCTACAGAAACTATAACTCAAGATAAACCAGGCTCATCAAGAGTGTCAAAAAATAAACGTGACAGACCTTTTTTTGAAGATGAACCAGAATCATCAAGAGCATAAAAGAAAAACGTATAGAACCATTTTTTTGAAGCCAAGTCAGTAATGTGCAAACCAAAAACTGCTATAATATCTACACAAATAAGTCCTGATACGCGAGACTGCTATTCAATGTAATATTTTACCCATGAGAACAAAAGCAAAAGACACCCATGAGGCAAGTGTTGCATCTCTGCCTGCCGTTAAGGGTAGTACATCCGAAGTGTCTGAATCAGAAGCAAGTTATGAACAATCCACTATGACTAGTTCTGCGACACACCCTATAATTTTAAATGGTAGATTGTTTATGTTGAATCTTATAGAAAAAAAGCCTTTCCAATATATTGGAATACCCAAGAAGTTATATTGAGTTATAGACTGTTTATGTCATGCACACAAGGATATTACAAAGCTAGATTGTATTATTACATTATATTATTATAAAATAAAAAGCAATGAATGTACAGCCTATATAGATAATGCCGTGCTAATTGCTTGTGGTGCAATAAATATACAGTCTCCAATAATAAAAAGGGAATAAATAAATGAATTTATTACACATGTTTTGATGTTTTTATTTGCCTAACACTGATAAAACGAGGGTTCATTGGGGGTGCAAAATTTTAGCACCACGAATTTCAGCAGCATTGAATGATTTATTGTTACACATGTACTGCATCAGCATAAAGTGATCTACATTTGGTAGATTTGTGCTGTTTGCAGCACTATAGCCGTCGGGAATCCTCATATCGGTAGTCCTTTTTCGGCGCCAAATAGTCAATGTTTTTTATCGTCCCAATCGTTCGTCGTATCCGTGTAAATGCAAGGTGTCGTATTTATATAATGCAGTATCGGTATCCCTTATCACAGCCAAATTCGTCGATAAAATCGTTTATTTTTAACAAATAGTACAATTTAAACAAAAACACACCACAGACATACTCCAGTGACAATGGCAAAGTCAGCAGGGCTACTCCGAAACTCGAAGTTCGTGTCGTGCGGTCCCTCTCGCTCTCGTATCAAACAGTGTAAGTGTCAGAGGGACCGCACGACACGAACTTCGAGTTTCGAGTTTCGGAGTAGCCCAGCAGATGTCATTGTCAATGTCCGATCACTTTTTTTCCGATCATGGTAAGACAAAGGTGATAAGGCTATTCTTGCGTAGAATTGGAGTTACGCCCTTTTAGAATAAGTAAATATTGAAAAATTAATAACAAGTTAAGGTGCGTCGTCTTCCATACAAACTTTGGTACATCAATATTTCTTCCACAGACGTTATTTCGACGCGATTTTTTGAGGATAGTTAGTTATGGGCATATTGTTGTCGCAAATCACAAATGGAGAGGATCTATAATACCTAAATTTCAGTATGATGCAGTAAATTTTGATCCATTTTACTGTGGTGTGAGTAGCTAATGTCAAATATAATCTGTTGTAAAAAGGTATTGACTATTTCGGGCGTCACGTGACCACCTAGTTTGGCTCAGTGGTACCAATTCTTAGAAGTATGTAGTAAGAGAAGGAGTTCGAAACTCGATGACGCATAATGATTCTTTTCTTTTTTTTTTTTTAACTTTTTATGTTTATTTACAAAGAATAAGTAATAGCATTTCGATAAAGTGCAATTAACCATGAAATTCAGTATTTTTAAGTCAGGGCAAACCAAAGAAAGTATGTTTTTTCTTGAGGTCATCAATCTACTCTTTTTATCAAATAGCTGGCAAACTAGCATGCGGTCACCTAATGGTAAGTGATCACCGCCGCCCTTGGTCACCTACAGCATTATTAGGACTGCGGGTGCGTTGCGGCCTAAAAGGAGGAGGGGGGGGGCTAAATTGGGCGGTATGGGGCAGGATAAAGGGGGGAGGGGAGTTGGGCAAAGGTACTATTTCACGCCGGTATTCAGATGGAGGTTGGTACTACTCCGGTCAAGCCGGCCCATTTGTACTGCAGTCAGCAAGTGGTTACAGTAAGGCTCTACCACATGAAAACTTGCTTGAACAACTAGATGCCTTCAAGAATGTTCTATGATGATGATGATGAATTCCTGTAGTCCCTCAGCAGGGACATAGGGCTCGCAGTAGGGACTTCCATGCGTCACGGTCCTGTGCTGTGGCTTCTAGGTCTCGCCAATGGTACCCAATTAGGGAGATCTCCTTCTCAACGACCGTCTCCAGGTGATTCGGGTCGGCCTGGCCTCCTACTACCAGCAGCTTGCCACTCCAGCGCTTGCTTGGCGAGATGAGCATCGGGTCTCCGCAACACGCGCCACTTCCTCAATAGGATCTCCTTATCAATTGGCTTCTGGCTCGTCAACTCCCACAGTCCAGTGTTTGTAATGGTTCGTGGCCAATAACTCCTAATATGCGACGCAAACACTTGTTCACAAAAACCTGGAGTTTACTGGTGATTGCTTTCTTGACGAGCCAGGTCTCACACCCGTACAGGAGAACCGATTTGACATTTGAGTTGAAAACTCTGATTTTTGTGCGCCGTGTTATTACGTGGGACGTCCAGACCGTTTGAGTTGTGCATATGCGGCACGAGCCCTGTTTATGCGCGCTTCGACATCTGCATCGGTTCCACCATTTGGGTCAACAACACAAGAATGTTCTATACTTATTATTAATTAATAAAAAGCTTGTAAAATAATGGCGTATCGCAACAAAAGCGTAGTGTAATTTGTTTGTTACAATTTCACTTAGCGGGTCAAAATTTGAATGGTTTGGCTGTATGTAAGTAAAAACCGGGTGTTAGGATAAAATACCTAGCCTAGAATTTTTATTATCTGGCACACCCACGACACAAAACGACAATTGAAAACATGGAGACTGTACTAGCTCCCAGAGGTCCTCGCTTACTACCGTACGATGCCACCAGCACCGTCGTAAAGCGTTAGGTCTGCCCTTTTAAGGACACAGCAGTACCTGTCTTGAAAAATTACACGGAAATTCTAAAGCTTATAAGGAAAAAGACCCTCTAGATATATATAAACAACCAGACCACGATAATGATGATGGTGATGATGATGATAGTATTATCCACGTATAAATAAAGATTCAAAATATGAAACGTCGTTTCCAGCAGGATTCTACATACCGATAGCTTCAACAAGGCTGTTTCCTTTCCAGCCTACTATGTACCACTACAACATGAACTGTTTTACGCATCAGGGTAGTTGACACACTTATACAGCATTACGGCCTTCCGTTCTTCAGCTTTCCAAAATGACCATTTCTGTACCTCGGTATACATACAATACAAAGAATTATCGCAACACTCAAAAGATAACTGCAATCAAGACTGGTAGGTAGAATAAAACACGGAAAGATTTCGTCTCCAATATTCGAAGAAATAGGAGTAACACTCGCATGTAATGCATGATTATCAAAGTATGTATGTCACAAGAGCATCATATGTGGTTACCAACTTGAGCACAATATCATACTCGACAATCTCCAAGTCCAAAGTCAAAAATCACATAAGATTAGATTCCTGGGACTCTAACACGATTCATCTAATTCTATATCGTCGCATATGAAACACTCATATTATCTAGATATTTGAACATTTTAAGGGCAAAAGTACAGTTGATACAAATATTCGTGACCCGAAAAAAATATATGAATATTTTGTAGTAGCTTACGCCGAAAGCCTTCCGAAAGCCTAGAAAAGTGATGCAATAATTTTTCACTAGTTGGCGCTGTCTATTTGCATGTGTGCGTGAGCTCCTAGTGTCCGTATAAGGCTGTACCTGACACCTAATTTGAGCCCTGAAATCTCAGAATTGGCACACTATTTCCGTTCGACTGTAGTCTCAAAAAAATCGGCAATTCTAAATTGTTTTCGCAAATAATAAACTCAACTATTAGTATTCTACGGATATTCTAAAAATTACAAAAAAACATCACGAAAATTCGACAGTCTGATTTTTAACGCCATCTGACGGGACTTTTACCATGAGCTAACGTGAGCAGCCGCCTTAAATACGAAACCTAGAGAATAAATAAACTATCAGCGTATTTGTCTTTTTAAACCAAATACACTGAACCAATAAAATTTAGGGCTCAAAAATATGAAATGTTGTCAATTTCACAAGCTTTTATTTAGTTTCACCTGTCCCGTTGTCTGTCTGTCTGTCTGTCTGTAATAAAATGTAATCAAATCTTGCAAGTTAAATTCGACCAACTCTTTGGATTGACTAGAAATTTTGTATACTTACTCGTATGTAGATTGCGTGCGTGACAATACAATAATCTGGTAGTGACATCCTGGTAGTCCAGTCACGATCGTCTCCACAGGACGGAACTCTTCATCGGTTAATGGCATCGACTTGAAGTTTGGTATGCAAATGTAGTTTAGGTGACAATACAAGTACAGTCAACAAAAAATACAGTCAGCAAAAAAGCTTGTATTAAAAATGAAATTTTTACCAAAAACTTTTTCACAATATCGTTAAATCATTCCACTTCATAGTACTGCCAACGCCTCGTCTTTCGGTTCATGGTCGCCACTCGAGGATCTTTCTCCTCCAACGGTTATCTTTTCTTCGAGCGATGTTTTGCAGGTGGTAGGACCTTGTGCAAGGTCCGCCCGGATTGCTACCACCATCTTGCTCTCTAAACCTGCCGTGAAGCAGCAGTGCTTGCACTGTTGTGTTTCGGCGTGGAGAGTAAGACAGCCGGTGAAATTACTGGTACTTGAGGTATCCCATCTTAGGCCTCTAGGTTGGCAACGCGTCTGCAATACCCCTGGTGTTTCAGATGTTTATGGGGGTGGTGATCTCTTACCATCAGGAGACCCACTTGCTCGTTTGCCATCCAGTCGAATAAAAAAAAAATGTGGCCCACCCGTTGGTACTTCAACTTGTATACTCTTCAAATCAGTTCATATTAGTCTTCAGTGTCCAAAAATAACTTCAAATCATTACAAGCTTGACCTACCTATGTATAACTGATAGGTACCACTCTAGTACCACTTTTATAGTAGAGCCAAATAGAATTTACTATGGTTCAACGCCCTTTATTAACATCGATCATTGTGTCACCCAGTAAAGAACTAACACTGTTCATCATACATAATCATCATATATAATAGCATATAGGGTGGTACCAAATGATGTGATGATACTTAAACAGATGATAGTGTTGTTTAAGTTATTCAGTTGAAGCCTTAAACTGAATAACTTTTTCCAAGGGACTTGGTGCAGTTCACGGTTCTCTTTCTGTTTGAGTTCTCCTTGACTATGGACCACGGATTGGTTCGAAACATATCGTGCTCACCTTATTAATTAATACGTGAGTGACCCGTGCCCCTTCATTTGTGTCTTACGATAGTTTTGAATTAAAAAAGTACCATCTAACTGTTTACCTAATTCATACACAAACATATTAGTAGGATAAAATAAGATATATAGTCCCTGTAATAGCCATGAATCATGGCATAGGTAACATTTGAAATGTGAGCGAGACAGCACGCAGTCGCTATTCCTGTAACGTGCGACAAGGACCGGATATTTGTTTCTGGAACAAGCTCCCAGTGTTATACATGAAAGTAACGTCGCTTTTATGGTACTGGCAACACACAAACAACGTGTTATTTTAAACGGGTCACACCGGAATACATTGCACGATTCTGCAGGGCTGCACTACGAAATTCAAAAATCGAAGTTCGTATTGTACCGTCCCTCACACTCTTGTATTAAATAATATATATCTAAGCGTCGGCGGGACGGTACGATACGAACTTCGATTTTCGAATCTCGTAGTAGCCCTACTGCTCAGGTATAGGTACATAAAAAAAACCGGCCAAGAGCGTGTCGGACACGCCCGTAATAGGGTTCCGTCGCCATTACGAAAAATGAAGTAATATTTTCTAAGGATTTGGGGTTGGTACGGAATATTCCAAGTTTAGGTATAATATTTTACCTTAGGCTGCTATTTACTCTTAAACTACTAATAATTCTAAAGAATACTTAACCGTTATAGTTTTCCTTGATATACTTAGTACCATCCTGATTTTTTTCAAATTTTTCCACCCACCGGTTTAGATTTTAGAGGTTGGGGGGACGCTCGATTTTAATGAAAATTTGCCGCATTTGCATTCTGTCGGCATAGTTACATATATATTCGTGCAAAATTACAGTTTTCTAGAATTGATAGTCCTTGAGCAAAGCCGCGGATGGACAGACAGTCAGACAGACAGACAGACAGAATGACAGACAGACATGGCCCCTTAAAATTACTCTAATAGCAAATCTATTTTTTAATACCCTATTATGGTATCCCTCTGCTAGGCAAAGGCTTTTCCTGACCTTCACAACTCCCGGTCTAGCGCTATGTCAGGCCAGTTCTGGGTGCATAACGTTCATATCATCCCGCTATCTCCTTGGTCTGCCACATCGCTCGCCGCTCTCTGGAACCTTTACTTTGACTTTATGGGTGCATGCGACAGAAGTCTCCAACCTACTTCGTCTCATTCTACTTTAGCGTCTTTTCCAACATCTAAACTGGACTTGGAAAATCTGCACGTGCTGTGACGTTCGTGCCGCAAACTGGACTCAGCCATTGATGTCTCCGGAGTAAATTTTAGATCAGATAATACTCTGCCAAAACCATTTCCTGATTCATGCGACCAATTTAGACACTCCGCTACTTTAGGGTCGTCGTGCTCTGGGTTTTTATGTTTGTAAAATCAAAATAAATTTAAGAGGTGACAGAACTTTTGCGAAGAAAGCTACACAGTGACCTTATTTCTATGATTTTAACTCTATTTAAAGAAACAAGTTTGAGATGCATGATTGTGATAACGTAAACTTTCAGTTAGATTTATAACAATGTTTCTTTTATGTGAAAAAACCTGATGGTGTGTGCACCACCACTCATGGACACTTGCAAGACTGACAATGTATTTGCAATCGTAAATGCATGCCAGTCTAGAGGACTAGGATTGAATACCTTCGATAACTTCTCCAGCTGCCTTATTACTCTCTACGCTAAAATAGGTACTGCTGCTTGTGGTTCAGTCGGATTACTACCACCATCATGCTCGCTAATTCTGCTGCTGTGCCTGCTGTGCGATTGTGTCTGCTGTGTAAGTCAGTAGGTGAAATAAACGACAGAAGAGGTAATTTATTTTAGCTCTTAAAGCTGAGAACATATCAGCAATCTTCTGGTGTTGTTTATGAATAGTGTGCACTAGCTCATTGCCACTTTCTCTTTAGCAGCTTTTTTATATTTACTTAGAGCGTCTGTATGTATCTTAGTTTTGATATTAAAATTTGCAAACCATTTTTCGACCACTTCCTGGTATTTGATTGAACTGAAATTTAGCACACTTATTCAAGTTTGGTGGTAGTGAAATTTCGGTAGCCCGGCTAAATACTCTCTGCAGAACGGAATTCTTCATCGGTTAAGGCATCGACATGAAAGTTGGTTCGGATGTAGTTTGGAGTTAGTAAAGAATACTCTCGTACTAAAAATAAAATTTAAGCAAAAACTTTAGTTTTATTGACTCACTGGACGTCTCTCCCATAGACAACGTGCCTTGCCTTCCAAATTTATGGTGGGTCAGTGGCTCGAGAACCATTATAATCCCGCCTGTGACACCGATAGCCATCTAGGGGCATCCGCTGATTTGTTTTCACGTGAAATTGAAAGTCCCAACTCAACGACTTTCCACTTTATTATTTCTTAGCATATCTGTGCCCCATAGGCTTCTTGACCTCCACATCTTACTATCCCGAGCAACATCCGACTACTCCCTTAGCTCCCTGTCCAGTTCGTCCCACCATTACCGCCTTGGCGTCGCCGCCGTCAAAAAAATTCAACATTTCAAAGCTATTTCTGTCACACGAACTTTAAATCCAACCCGTCAGCATCACCCAACATCTAACAACAAACGGCATAACAGAATGAATCATTACAGGCATTCCGTCGCCACGCCAAGCCCCGTAAGGTGTAACACGACTACCCAGGTCTGTCCGGGGCCATAGCGGCCATTGTAGAATCCCGACCCACTTCGAGGGTATAAATAGCCTCGCTTAAATAGCCGGCAGGGCACGGGACGCATTTAGCCCGGCGACTCCGCGTATGCGATGGCGCTTGTTTTCTTTATCAGATTGTCTATTGTTCCGTTTGCAAGTTTGCTTTGGGCCTGGGGCTTTAGTTCCCTGAGTCCTGACTTTTTTTTTTATTTAGATCTAAACGAGAGTCCACAAGTTTTCTTCCTTTAAAAATTAACCCAACACGCACAAAGTTTTATATTCATTGGAGAAAAAAGGTGGTTGGTAGTCTAGACTACTGGTTTGATCTCTGGCATCTTAAGCCTCTTGCCCTCTCCCTTGCCCTTGCCCTTGTTCTAAGAGGAGGCCTGTGCCAGCAGTGGGACTAATAGGCTGGATGATGATGATGATCTTAAGCAGCGTGTGATGGATTCGCCGCATGCGAGTTTGCACCTCTGAAAGTTTTCAGCGTATATGTAAGAAATTAATTGAAATTTGCTATAAGCTTCCCAGTGATAGAAAACATCATGTGTGATTTCAAGCAAATGGTGCATGTGAAGTTTCCGCCCTGGAGCTGCGTTGGAACATGGAAGTACAGCAAAGAGCCCTGTCATAATCTAAGAGGAGGCCTGTCTCCAATGGTGGCCCAATACTATTACGTGGGTGGGTCGTCCATAAGCCGAAAATGATGACACACTTTGGAATTTCACCCACTTCTAGCAATCTGATTAAATTGAAATTTGGTATTAGTAGTGTAGTTAGAATGACAATTTGAGTACAGTCAGCAAAAAGTACAGTTCGCAAAAATATTGTATTGAAAATATTTTTTACAACACTTTTGTAGGTAATTATAATAGCTTATAATAGTATAACTACCACTAATATATTATGTAAATGCGAATTGTAGTTATGTCCTAGCAATATGGGCGCTTTGGTCTTTAATGTAAGCCTGCAATTGGCATTATTATTGGTTACTCGTATGAGCGTTTATTTTTTGTATTTCCTGGGCACATTTTTGTTGACATGGTAGAAGATTCTGACAGTTTCAAGGTCATCAAGTAGAAGCATAGGATGCCAAAAAAATAATGGGAAATGTCATCAAATCCTACAGCCCATTCATTGATCTCGAATCTTGAGGCGGTTGAACTTGAAACGCTCGAATGACCCTTTTACTTTGAAGAGAAAATATAAATCCCGTTTATTCCCTATCCCGTGGGAATTTATATTCCAAATTTCAAGTTTCCAGGCGCATCGGCTTGGGCTGTGCGTTGATTAAGTCAGTCAGTCAGTCAGTCATATGTTCTTTTATAATATGGATAGATAAATAAATCAATTCTATTTCGTTGAATGATTTAAAAGTGCCCTAATTATAAGCCATTCAGTCTCACATGATTTAATGTTAGGTAAACCGCACCAGATGGGCCAAAAGACAGACTGTGACTTTCCGGTTCTACATTGGCAGTTAATCAAAATAAATTGAAATTGCAGCTTGCAGCAAATGTGACTAAATTAGCTTAAAAAACACGAACTTCTATTCGAAAGTCACGATATGGTCCCAAATCAGCAAACTGCCGGCCTTGCAAACGGCTTCCTTTGGGACCATCTACCTGCTCTAGATTGAAAAAAAAAAGAATAAAAAGTGAAATACGACGCAACTTTCAAAAAAAACAAACAGCATTATAATAATTACTCAATTAGGCATAGGCCAGTATCCTATCACGACAGAAGACATCTTAGCCAGCTCAATGTAAGCAAGATGGCACTTTCTTCAACTTTAGGGATCTCTGAGAAAAATCGACAGACGACTCTAGAGGTCGTATGGTTTTGGGCCATAACAAAAAAAAACAAGAATTAAAGATAAACTACATACGCTGGGCCACGTCTACTACTGTCTCAATTCCATTCATAGACTTATAATGTACTAGCTGTTGCCCGCGACTCCGTCCGCGTAGTATTAATGGTATGGAACTATGCAATTTTCCGGGATACAAACTATCTTATGTCCTTCCTCGGGACTCAAACTATCTGTGTTGTATACCGGATTTCATCCATATCGGTTAGCGGCTTACACAACAACTTACAGACAGACTTACAATCTTTCGCATTATAATTTTAGTGGGATAACGATTCCATATAGTTGATCTACGTCAATCCGTTTCAATAATAAATAATTAGTTAATGATAATTATACAAATCAATGAAAATAAATTTTCAGTGCAATTGCCATGAACAAGTCAGGCCATGTAACAGACAGACATACAAACAGACGCCCGCTTAGTAACGTCTGATTCAATCACTAATTTCGTTAGGATTCTCAACCGAACCGGACCCAGATGTAAATGGTGAGGTTGAGTGTATGGATAGGTGCATAATATGCACACGCCTTATAGGAGTATCTGAGCAAGTGCGCCGAAAGGTCATTACGGTGGAGAAACCTCACTATCAAACAGGTTTCTTTGATCTGAGGCTCTTAAAATAGGAAGACAAATGTCAAAAACTAAAATACGTATTTTGTCGTCGTTGGCGAAAACATTTTCAGTACAAAAACGAATCAATCTCCAGTCTCCATGCTTTGTTTCACTGATTCATTCTTACATAATTATTACTTCTTGTAATAACCAACCACCTTGTATAGAATAAATCTATTTTTGGCGTCTTCTGACGTGAAGGTTAAATTCCACTGCTTGACGGTAGGTACAAAAATCTAAAGTGAATTTCTTAACAAAGAACTAGAACTTCTAAGTAGATATATCTTTTTAATCATTTTATCTATTTTATAGTAGGCATTTTTAGATAACTAATAAGTAGATGACACATGGCCCAACGAAGATCCCATCCCATGTTCGAAACCAAATAAAAATGTTTTTTGAGTTGTTACCTACATACTTGTGAAAATAAACTCTGAATACTTCTAATCTATACTTAGCAGGTAATTTATTGAGTAGTTTTAGCAAACAGTTTATTATAATGATTCTGGTGTATTTTATTCAAAATTTAAAATTCTATTCGTACAAATAGACTGCAGTTTCAACAAAAACGTCCGAGATGCCAAGCAAATCTATTTTTAATTGATCTTAACTCGCTCCCGCCAATGCTGGGGTTGCCATCCGAAAAACATCATGAAATTTGGTCTCGTTAAGCCCAATGTAGCGTTGTGACGTCACAGCTTAAATCCTAACTGACCTGTCAAGTGACTCAGCATCGCTGGCCAGCGTCAGAAAACCCAATCCACCTCACGACTGCTCCCTGCCATTCTATTCTTAAAACAAACGATTCCCCCAAACAACATCTCAACCTTATGCGTCACAAATAAAGCTCAGTTCGCTTTGACGTTTTAAACAGTACTGGCAACCTAAAATGAGTTCTCAATTTGAACAGCAAGATTGTTTCTCTTATGTGTCGCCGTTAGAATTCCGAGCGAGTATCGCCAAACGTCATTTTATAATAGCGTTTCGAATAATCGAATAAACTATTTACGTCTGGAACGTCTGTTAATTTTGTTGAGACAGAAACAAACAGTTGCATAAGTCGGCGGATCAGCTGTTTTCATGCGGCAGTTTCCCTTAAAAAATACTTTTTCACTTCTCATGCTCCTAAAGTTCGTGTTTATGCTGGATCTAGGAGACATATAAAATGACTTTTTTATGCTCTAGTGCATAAAGTAAATCTTCGTCTAAGAAAAAGTGAACAGCCACAAACAAAAAAAATCTGAATATATAGATATTTTTAATCATTTTTTAATTTCATCATCATCATCATCCAGCCTAAATACGTCAAACTGAAGGCACAGGCTCCCCTCAGAATGATGAAGGTTGGGCTAGTTCCACGCGGCTCCAATGCGGATTGGGAACTTCACACACACCATTTGAATTGGCTTCGCGGTTTGGCAGGTTTCCTCACGATTTTTCCTTCACCGCAAGCTCGTGTAAATTTCACTGTAACTCCGCACAGAATTCAAAGAACTCACCTTACTAATTTACCTACATAAAATAAAAATCAATCTAAATAAATGAATAAAACTGAAAAATTATAATAATATAGT
>NC_133488.1:2321804-2325031 GCF_025370935.1 Choristoneura fumiferana | reverse complement strand
ATTCCAGACGTCCGGCTACCTACATACCAAATTTCATGCCTCTAAGCCCAGCGGTGTTATTTCGAGATTTTATCCCTATCCCGTGGAATATCGGAATAAAAAGTAGCCTATGTGTTATTCCAGAGGTCCAGCTACCTACATACCGAATTTCATAGCTCTAAGCCCAGTGGTTGTTATTTCGAGGTTTTATCCCTATCCCCTGGGAATATCGGAATAAAAAGTAGCCTATGTGTTATTCCAGAGGTCCAGCTACCTACATACTAAATTTCATGGCTCAAAGCCAGCGGTTGTTATTTCAAGATTTTATCCCTAGGTATCCCGTGGGAATATCGGGTCAAAAAGTCACCTATGTTTTATTCCAGACGTTCAACTACCTACATACCAAATTTCATGACTCTAAGCCTAGCGGTTGTTATTTCGAGATTTTATCCCTATCCCGTAAGAATATCAGGATAAAAGGAGCCTATGTGTTATTCCAATGTCCAGCTATGTACATACCAAATTTCATGTCTCTAAGCCTAGCGGTTATTAATTCGAGATTTTATTCCTATCCCGTGGGAATATCAGGATAAAAAGTATTCAATATCCAAGTTGTTTTATCCAGGTTATAAACTATTTTTTTACCAAATTTCATCCAAATCTGCGTAGCCGTTTCAGCGTGAAGAAGTAACAAACATACTCACTCACAAACTCACTCACTCACAAACTCACTCACTTACAAACTTTCAAATTTATTTATTATTAGGATTATATATTTTATAGGTACTAAATTTCAAGTCGATGCCATTAACTGTTGAAGAGTTCCGACCTGCGGAGACGATGCTAGCCGGACTACCAGGATGTCACTACCAGATTATTGTATTGTCACGCAAATTACATAATCATTCCAAATTTCAAGTCAATCTGACTACTGGAAGTTGGTCAAATTATACTTGCAAGATTTGACTACAGACAGACAGACAGATAGACAGACAACGGACAGGTGAAACTAAATAAAGCTTGTAAAAAGCTTGTTATTAAAAAAATACACACTTCATCCGAAAATCCTATACCTATAATATTAATTGCTATGATCATGGTTTACCGGTATTATAAAATCTTACAAAGCGTAGGTACACTTTTAGTAAAAAAACACTCAATTTTATAATTTATTGAATCAGGCGTTACTTTGCGGAGGTCCATATCAATGAACTAAAATAATTTCCTTGCTCACCCGCGACCTTACGATAGCTAAGCTTATGCAAAATATGCGTGTTCATGCAGTTCCTCCACCTCCACACTGTAAGAACACACACAAATCACACAAACCCATCTATCACCACCACCACACTACACTGACGCGTTTCGAACTCAAACAGAGCTCATCTTCAGAGTGACACAACCGTACACCATGCTACCAGTTGTTAGACTAACGAACCACAACCACCGTTTTAACTTGTCACTGTAACTCCCCAAGTACCCACATGCGTTTTATGAAACAAAACAAAACTACCCACAAATTATTAATAAATTTTTTAACCGTCCTTCAAAACTACCTTGATTTTTTATTTATTTACTGTCAAGGCATGTTTTATTAACTACCATTGCTGAAATTAGATCCAAGCCGTAGCAAGGGAGATGAAACTAAATTTACCTGCTCATTAATAATAGACCCCATACTGTTGTATCTAATTATCTCCATGCATTCTAAAACATCGAGACGAAACCCCTTGCCACAATAATGTAACACTTCATACGAATCGGAGTCCGATAAAGAATGATTTAGTTCCAACAAATGTTTGGCAAAATTCGACTTATGAATGAGCATCCTGATAAGTCGAATTTTGCCAAACATTTGTTGGAACTAAATCATTCTTTATCGGACTCCGATTCGTATGAAGTGTTACATTATTGTGGCAAGGGGTTTCGTCTCGATGTTTTAGAATGCATGGAGATAATTAGATACAACAGTATGGGGTCTATTATTAATGAGCAGGTAAATTTAGTTTCATCTCCCTTGCTACGGCTTGGATCTAATTTCAGCAATGGTAGTTAATAAACATGCCTTGACAGTAAATAAATAAAAATCAAGGTAGTTTTGAAGGACGGTTAAAAAATTTATTAATAATTTGTGGGTAGTTTTGTTTTGTTTCATAAAACGCATGTGGGTACTTGGGGAGTTACAGTGACAAGTTAAAACGGTGGTTGTGGTTCGTTAGTCTAACAACTGGTAGCATGGTGTACGGTTGTGTCACTCTGAAGATGAGCTCTGTTGAGTTCGAAACGCGTCAGTGTAGTGTGGTGGGTGATAGATGGGTTTGTGTGATTTGTGTGTGTTCTTACAGTGTGGAGGTGGAGGAACTGCATGAACACGCATATTTGCATAAGCTTAGCTATCGTAAGGTCGCGGGTGAGCAAGGAAATTATTTTAGTTCACTCATTTTTATAGTATTAAAAAATGTGTTGCGACTATACCTGTGTCAGATTTCACAGCATATCCTATGCTGTAAGGATTATATTGTAGTCCTTTTAGCGCCTTAGATATTTCCTTCCTCCAGACAATAAACTTGTTTGTTTTTTGGAAAACTGTGGCTCTGTCCATTGGAGGTCAATTTTGCCATGTGTGTTGTAGGTTTTACCGTTGTACGGTAAAAAAAATCTAGGAAACGAAATATGAGACAGCGCGGTTCTTCTACATTAAAATTATTGAACTGAAGACGACAATAAATTTAAAAATTACTGACATACAAATAAATGTGACTAGTGGTGATAGTCTGGATGACATTTCCATGACATTATATTTTTAATTATCTAACCAGCCAGTACTTCATTCTAAGTTTCTTTCAAACCTCTTTCATTCAGCCTATTTTGTTATGATTGCTAGACTAATATTACAACCGATATAACCTAATGCTTTCGTTGTTAGTGTCTTTTTTAGCGATTTTTTTCTTTTTTAGTACAATTTTTTAGGGAACGTGCCAACGGAACCCTATTAGTGAGAGTCCGCTGTCTGTCTGTCTGTCCGTCGTCTGTTCCATCCCAGCCTCCTCTCAGAACAAGAGGGCTTGGGCCATAGTTCCCACGCGGCCCAGTGCGGATTGGGAATTTCACTTCACACGCTTTTGCAGGTGGTAGGACCTTGTGCAAGGTCCGCCCGGATTGCTACCACCATCTTGCTCGCTAATCCTGCCGTGAAGCAGCAGTGCTTGCACTGTTGTGTTTCGGCGTGGAGAGTAGACAGCCGGTGA
>NC_133488.1:2220614-2321704 GCF_025370935.1 Choristoneura fumiferana | reverse complement strand
AACAAATATATCTGTGGCTCCAGTGAAAAGGGGTACATGTCGAAAAACCCAAGTTTACAGGAGACGCAAAAAACAGTTACGCCGAGATGATTCAAACTTACGTTCATTACACTTGTATATTACATATACTAATAAATGTGGTATGTTAAAGCACTAAATTAATTGCGCTCTTTCTTATGGGAATGTTATTTTTGCTCTTGATCTATTAGTTTATAATTAACTACTTGTATCCAAAATAGAAGTATAAAAATAGTGTAAAAAGGTTCAAGTGGCTATATATATCGCTATTCACCAAGTTTTCGTAATTTTATACGAAGTGAAAAAGGGTACGCATCCGGAATGTTTTTTGTAGTACATGTATATATTATCCACAGAAGACTAGCTTACGAACTAATGGTGTAGAAAATGATTGCATTTTTCAATTTATGCAGTTCTTTGGACTTAATTACAGACATAACAGACATGTAGCCTTTTGCACGTTTTTTTTTTATGTGTTTTAGTTATAAGTAGACTAAATAATAATGAAAATTCAAAATGCTACTTGTATCCAAGTTGAGTGAATAAACACACATGAATTTTTAAATATCTATTCAAAAACGCTAAAATTTTCAAAAATCTCACATGCAAACATAAAAAATGGCCGTTTAAAACAAACTAAAATTTCTCATCATTAGTATCTAAGTATGTCAAAACACCACTAGGTAGGGGATTTTCCGCGTCTTCATAGAAGACATACCGTGTGCCATTGATCGTCATCATACGTCTTTGTATTGTAGTCAAAATTAGGAAAATTCTGCCTTTTTAAAAACTGAAATGCAGTCTCAGAGATATTAAACTTTTGTTTGTCCTCGTTTATTTTTTTTTTGTGAGTGGCCTTTTACTACCTGCTTCGCTGTTGCCTCATTCGAAAATCCCCATTTGATGATACCTAATTGATAGTCTCATGAAAACCCAAATTGAAAACATTTTGAGCATTTATCTCAGCGAGCAGGCATGGACCCAAGCCACTTTACCGATAAGGAACGGCGGCTTAGGAACTCGCAAAATTCAAGTGTAGCTTTGCCGGCATTCCTATCTTCGATCCACAGCACGCTAGATCTCGCAGGTAGAATACTCAAAGCTCCAGCAGGCATTAACTACGAGATTGCATGCTGAACGAGGCACGAATGACTCGCTAGCTGGACCGAGTCCAAATCTCCGTCCAAACCACATAGGCGAAGGGCCTGGAGTACAATAGCCTCCGTCACCACCTTATAGGCATTAATAGAACCTATAACAGGCAGGGACCGGGACAGACTGTTAGCTGTGTCCAAGCCAGAATCTGGTTACTGGCTCCATGCATACCCCTCTCCCAACACTAGAAACTTTTATCGACCCAGACACTACGCATAGCTGCTGGTCTACGGCTGGAGTTGGATCTGCGAAAGTAACAACTGTGTTTCTTGTGGGCTCCAGTGGACCGTCTCGGCCACATGCCTGTCCTGTTCCTCAGGTGCCGACGACTGTCCCGCCACGCCACTCTCAACGACATTCTCAGAAGGGTTTCTTTAGTGCCAACGTTCCCTCGCTCTGTAGCCCCAGATTGTACGGAGCGATGGCAAGCGCCCTGACGGAATGTCGTTGATACCCTGGAAGACTGGCCGTGCGCTGGTGTGGGACGCTACCTGTACAGACACCCTGGCGGCGTCCTACCTAACAGCAACTACCAATCGTGCGGGGCGGCGGTAGACGCCCGGGAACGCCTCAAGGTCACAAAATATAGCTGTCTCGGCGCCCAATATCATTTCTTTGCTTTCGGCGTCGAGACTCTAGGTCCTTGGGTAAGGGTGCGCTGGAGCTACACAGGGAGCTCAGCAATAGGTTAAGGGAGGCAACAGGCAACCCTCGCGCCGGCAGCTTTCTCGCGCAAAGAATCGCAATCGGCAGTTCAACGCGGGAATGCTGCCTGCGTGATGGGCACCATGCAAGAAGCCCACCTCTCTTTTTTAATTAAAGTTTTAGTTTCATTATTAATTAAATAATAGTTTAGTTCCTATGGATATTTTGATTTTCTTAATCATTCTTATTAAATGATTGGTGTCAAGGATACATCTTAATTATACCCTTAAAATTAATGCATGTGCCATATTAGTTTATAATAAAATGGTGTAAAAGGATATAACTTAATCGCGTAACCGTCAACTGCGCAGCTCGCAAGCGCGTTCTCCCTGCACAAGTCAGCGCACACGATTGTGGCTCATCCGTGAGCGCCGTGGCTCCCACTCACCCGCTCATTCCTCCGCGCAAAGACTTATATCCTTTTCCACGTAAACTTTTTATATTCGATTTGTGAAAACGGGCGCAGCTCGACTTAATCTATATTTATTTTTATTTTTTGTGTAAAGAGATTGAACTTAACTTGTATCAATGTAAACTAATAAAATCTCTTGTTTTTAGGGTTCAAGTGTGCTTAGATTTTTTACACCCGCCTTATGAAAAACAGCACGTACAACTAAATTTAGATCATAATCACAACAAAACTTTAGTTAATAGAAATACAACTTGACAAGTACCCCTTTGCTAACTTTTTTAAGGCAGTCTACCCTTGACCACCAGAAACTCCGTTGTTTTAAAAGATATCTTAGATCCGTTTACACCAATCGATGCGTTATTTTTTTTTTGTGTGTTTTTGGTCTATATAACTCAAATTTGGCCAAATTCAGACTTGACCCCCTTTTACTGGAGCCACAATAATATTTTCTCAACATGCTCGGAAAATGTATGCGTTAATGTCACGAAATGGAGACATGAAGTTTCTCATTTATGGCTCCCTACCACCTCCCTACATAACTTCTTGGCCTAGAATAAAAAAGACCAAAATCAAAACCACCAGACCAGACCAGATTCAAAAGTCCGCAATAAATTATTTGTATTTGTATTTGATGCGATGCGATGCGATGCGATGGATGGATGGATGGATGGATGGATGGATGAAATATTTCCTCACATTGTTTGAGAAAAGCACTATACAAACTTCGGCCAGAACAGGGATTGCTGGACTCGCTTTATCCTACCCCGAACTCGTCCATCAATCCCTTACTTCATGGCCTCTGCAGTAATGTACTATTTTTCGTCGGTTAAATATGACGACTAATGTTTGCTGGATTCAGCTTGGTTTTTGAGATATTTACGTTTTTTTTTTTAAAAGTTGTAAGTAATGAAATCTCCATTAAAACACCTACATGATTGTGACGTAGCGAGCCCGCCGCATCTAAGTCGACTTCAGTCGAAAGTCAAGTTCAGTTCTGTCACTAGGTATCAATGTTTACATGTGAACGTCAGCTTATTTTATACGCTGTTAAAACTATTCGGTATCCTCATGTTACACCGTGTATAATATTAGCAGGACACTAACTTGTTTAGAACTACCATTAAATTGGTAGCGAACGGCGCCAGCAAACTAGTCCGCCATTTTCTATCCCGGTTCATTTCCAAACTGTTGATAGCGGGATAGTCATGGTATAGTCCAAGAGCTGTCACGATCATCTCTATCATTGTGTCGTGAGTAAAATAACCAGTTATTCTATGAGAGCCGTTGACGGAAGCTTCTAGATTCTCGTACAAGTTTCTGAGAGGAATAGCACCCAGTTTTGCTCCATATGGTGAAGAGTAGCCACAGCTGAAATTATAAAAATAAAGTTAAGTTCGAAATTAAATTAGGGTTTCGTACAACATTTTTAGGAATCTAGCTATGATATGGAGTGTGTGAAGCTCCCAATCCGCACTGCCCATTCTGAGAGGAGGCCTGTGCCCAGCAGTGGGACGAATATAGGCTGGGATGATGATGAAGAGGTATGATATGAATATTCAGTGTTAGCAGAGCCCATCTCTACAGCGCAAGTCATTTTGAATGATTACTGACATAATAAAATAAGAAACATAGTAAATTTCACGGGACAGTTGACAGCAATTAACCAAGTCACAAAGTAAGCAAAAATTGTGTTCTGAGTACCTATTAGGCAACGGATAAACATACCTTCATAGAAAGAGAGAGAGTGAGAGAGAAATATAAAATTAAGATTTTCAAACTCTTCTTATTGGTTGTGGTAAAGAGCTATCACACACTCCCAACAAAGGCCCAACTCCCCTCCCCCTTTTACCCCCTCCCCCTTCCCCCTCCTCTATTCCCCTTTAGGCCGGCAACGCACCCGCAGTCCTAATTATGCTGTAGGTGTCCATGGGTGGCGGTGATCGCTTACCATCAGGTGACCCGCACGCTCGTTTGAACTTCAAATTCAAGTTTCTAGGACAGCGAAATTTCTCAAATTTGTCAGCGATATTAAAATAGTTGTAATATGATGGTTTAGGTAATAAAATAAAAGCGGATAGGGTACTCATATTGATCCGATAGGTCTTCAATGAACTCTAAGACTTTCAAATCTTCGTTTCCGAATACTGAACACCAGGCATTTCTCCTGTCGACGGCGTAGGCCCTGTAGTATCGACACAGGTCGTACAGACCAGTCACATTCTGGTGCGTCAGGTCTGGTAGGCCTACACGCTGGCGAACGCCTGTGAGCATCTGAAAATATTATATCTAGTCAAAGTCAAAATATATTTTTATTCAAATGCCAAAAAATCTAACACTAAATGTTTGACTAAGTGCCATGATACACCCATCTCTTCCAGCGGGTGTCATAAAAGTAGTCTTAGAGCGTTTTCACATTATCCGATCCGATATCATGCCTAATTTCAGGAAAATCCGACTACTAGAAGTGGGCCAAATTTAACTTGCAAAATTTGACCCACACATACAAACATAAATATACATTGCAAGTTATTAAGTAGCTTTTTCATCACACTTGCTCGTAAACAGTGTCGAAACATGCAGGCTACCTTGGTGCAACCTCCCAAATAAAACCCACGACTTTAATGTGCTTGTCATGAAACCCGTGGTCGGTAAATGAGTCATTTCGCGTACACATTTTCTTGTCATGAAGCCCAAGGTCAGTAAATGAGTCAGTGCCCGTACTGATGGCGCTGCGCCGTGCCGCGTGCGCGTGCTCCTGCTGCAGGACTCCATGGTCTAAATGCATACGCACGTTGCGGCGCATGCTGCGGCAGGGGGAGGTAGAGGGCGGCGCTGCCAAGAGCACAGCCTAAGGTATCGCCAATATTTGGAAGAATTATATTTTTTCTTTTACAAATATAAAGTTTTACTCGCAAATGTGATAAAAAACATTGTATGTCGCACGGCGGTACTAGAATTACGAACATCGACTCATTAACAGACTCTCGTTCGTAATTCCTTATTTACCGCCCTTAAGACACAATGTACTATTAATAACCGCAGTGTGCAAAGGCTCTTATGATTGTACATTAGAAACGGTCGAGAAAGTCAATCTAAAAAAAGGTTTTCTCTATATTTGTTTATTTTATTACTTAGCAACTTAGTAGTTTTAGTTACCTGTTGGTAATCCTTCGTCGAGCGAAACTTTTCCAAGGCAATATCGTGGGTTGTTTTGTTGAGTTGTATGTATTTTTCGCATGATCGGTAAGGCTGCAAAATAACAGTAGTAGGGGTAGGGTAGGGTAGAATTATGGTCAGTTGAATTTTTAATAAAATGATTTACTATCTGAAACCGCCTAAGATTATAATACCACCGAAATTGCTACAATTTTAAACAATAACCTAACCAACAAAAAGTCGGTAAACCCCAAACATTGTCACTTCAACAGTCAATATCGCAAAAACGGCTGAACCGATTTTGATAAATCATGTTAAGAACCATTGCTAGAAAACCTGGTTTCAAATAAATAAAAACCGTATTTAAATCGGTTCATCCGTTTAGGAGCTACGGTGCCACAGACAGACGCACAGACACACATAGCGTTGAAACTAATAACACCCCACTTTTTGCGTCGGGGGTTAAAAAAAACCTATTGGAATCCTTACCCTTATAATATCATATTGTCCATCAGGAATGGGCTCTTCGATAGTAAACTTGGAATTCTCCAGTCCCTCCACAAACGCCCTAGCGCTTTCCCTAGTCCTCTGCGTGTCCGTAGATCTGAACTGGAAGGTATCCAGCGAGCCCAGCAGTGGGGAGAACCGCTCTCGGACCCTCTGGCCCAGGAGCAGCAGCTCCTGGTGTCCTTCCTTGGTGAGGTACGTCCAGGTACTGTCCATGCTGTCATCCCAAGTCCAATTAGCGAGGTTCGCGATGTCCTAGAAGAAAATATTTTTGTACATTTTTTTTTATTCGACTGGATGGCAAACGAGCAAGTGGGTCTCCTGATGGTAAGAGATCACCACCGCCCATAAACATCTGCAACACCAGGGGTATTGCAGACGCGTTGCCAACCTAAAGGCCAAGGATGGGATACCTCACGTGCCAGTAATTTCACCGGCTGTCTTACTCTCCACGCCGAAACACAACAGTGCCAGCACTGCTGCTTCACGGCAGGTTTAGCGAGCAAGATGGTGGTAGCAATCCGGGTGAACCTTGCACAAGTTATTCCGATATTCCCACGGGATAGGGATGAAATCGCAAAATAATAATCGCTGGGCTTGGTCATAAAATTGGCATGTTTGTTTTTGATCCAATTTTTCACGTTAGAATCGTTAAACAAAAATTCCCGTGGGAATTCCCAAAACTTACCTCGTTGTTTTCATTGATGTTGCATTAAACACCCAACAGGTGCGCCCAATTTGAAAATCAATTATATTGTAGCGCCCCCCCCATTTTTTTCACTTTATAAATCTCAATAACATATTAGTCTTGCCTAATACGAGTACAGGCACAAAGTTGAAGATTTTCCGGGCCCCTTACCGCCCCCCTCTAGGCCTCCAGCGCCCACAAGGGGGCGTATCGCTCACTTTGGGAAGACTGCGCTAGACTCACTAAGTAGACTAGAGCAATGACAACTTTTTTTGGAATTCGCCCCTGAAGACAAGTGCAATCCGGTTCTTTCGTCGCGCTTGTGCCCACGGTGTCCATAGCATCTCTTCATTACCCCGAACGACACACAATTTTACCCCTTTTACCCCCAGGAACATTGGTTCCAGGGCATTGGCGCTTGAGGTACTCTGTGGCGTGCATTGAACAGGCACAAACTAGAGGTGCCGGTTTAACATGTGGAGCCTTATTGTAACCACTACTGGCTGCAGTACGAATGGGGCGGCTCGCCCGGGTTAGTACCACACTCCCACAGAATACCCGCGTGAAATAGTAGTTTGGCTACTGTGTTTCGTATGGTGAGTGGAAGGTCCGGAGGCCCAACTCCCCTCCCCCTTTTACCCCCTCCCCCCTCCTCTAGCCACCACTTTAGGCGGGCAACGCACCCGCAGTCCTAATAATGCTGTAAGTGTCCAAGGATGGCGGTGGTCACTTACCATCAGGTGACCCTCATCCTTTACCAGCTATTTGATAAATAAAACAATAAATTTAAAAAATCAAAAACCCGACTGCCTTAAAAAGTACTAAAAAGAAGAAAACAAGCCTAGTGGGCTAGAACTTTGTTAAGTAGCTAACTTAAAGTTCAACAGTCGGGACCCATTGGGTAAGAATTTTTCACCGTCACGATTTGAATGGGTCCCGACTGTTGAACTTTAAGTTTGCTACTTAACAAAGTTGTAGCCCAGTAGGCTTGTTTTCTTCTTTTTAGTATTTTTAAGGCAGTCGGGTTTTTGATTTTATTAATTTATTGTTTTATTTCACACTTTTATGTGAAAATTGTTATATTAAAACGGTTATAACCTATATATTTTTAGAATGGGCTAATTATTAGCTTTTATTTGATACCCCACTTAATAGGTACGAATAAAAAACATTTTTTGAAAACTTACAATTTGTCGGCAAAAATCCGCCATTTTGATTTTTTAAGAATTAAATGTACCCCGTGTCTCTCGCGTCATTAAAACGAATCCAATGACGTATCATTTACCAAAATCGGTTAAGCCGTTGAGTAGTTACGAGAGGACATGATAATAGACATACATACATACTTACATACATACGCGTCAAACACATAACCCTCCTTTTTCGCAGTCGGGTAAAAAATAAAGGTACCCTGGAATTGATCCAATACACGCCAATGGGGGACTTACCTGAGCACACATTTCCCCGCGACCCGCGTAAAAGTTATCAATGATGGCTTCTTTCAGTGTCATGGCAGTCTTCATACCTGCCCCATCGGTGGCCATAGGGTGGCGAGTCCCATGCCTCACAATAGCCCACAGACTGGTCGGACTGCACCCTGGAAAAGTGACACACGTTCTAAAAATGCACAAGATGTCACAGAAAACAGATAGGTACAGTAAGATTGGGTTACTTAAGCACTGAAGGGTAACTTTGTCCATTGAAATTAACTCGTTCCAGGTCTAATTATTGCATTGAAATTAAGACACATTGCCTAATGGCTAGTTTAAGCTGACCTCCTAAACTTTAGTGTTATTATTAGACCCTTTATATTGTGGTTTTGATATGGGCCAAACTTAAATGGGGCCAAGTTACCCTTCATTGGGTCAAAGTACCCCGACCCCATGGTACACATATCTTTTCTAGTACAATTAGTTTAGTTCAGTCAAAAAATTGCAAGAACGAAAGACTAAAATGCATCACTGCAAAATAAGAAAAATGTCGGTGCTGGGGTGTTAGAAATGCTTCGACATTATGCTGAAGCAGTCCGATTCGCAACCGAAGTCCAGTGGTATTTGAAGAAAATTTTCTGACAGACACCTGTTGCTAATAGTCCTATTTGAGTTCCATTTTGTCACGGAACCCTTTGCATTGCACTATCCTTGATTAGTATGTTCTAAGTTTTATCCCAGAAAGATAAATACAAGGTTTGCGCAGACGTAGCCGAAGTTGCTGGCAACATCTAGTTTTGCATAGACGTTTAAAGAGATTGGCAGCGGCTCCATTATACTTAAACGTTCAATCGTATTTTATTTTTATGTATGCTGATTACGAAAGTGTATATCTGTTTTCAAGAGTCTGTTCGTATTTTGAAAGATATGATTAGCAATAATAAAGATAGTGACGCGTGTTTTGTACATAAAATGACTGGTATATAGGTGCTAGAAAATTAGGTGCGGATATTTTCAGGGTATATGTTATTAATAACCTAAGAATCAATTATACACATAAATTATTTAAGTACTGTGTGGTAATATTTTTTTTTTCATACAAAAATACCATTCCTTCCAAAAATAATCACCTTGCATTAACATTTTTTTTTATTTAATTTAATTGAAACTAATTAACAAAGATGGAAATAATCGATCCTCAAAATATCCGCATCTGATTTTCTAGCACACTGTATAACAAACCTAAAATCCGAAAATAAGAAACACATTTTATGAAAAAAAAATGATAAAATTATACCCCTATTTTACCAAATAGGAATGAATAAATATAAATTCATAAATAAATCAATCTATAACCAATACATTAAAATTATAATTTAAGGAATGTCTGGTTTGCGTCAAGGTGCAGCACCAGCTCTAAGAGTGTTACTCACACAGGCAATACATATAAGATTTGAGGTTAAATAAATTACCATAAAGCTAATTCTTGTGCACAAACGTTTTTCAAAACCATCGAAGTAGGCCTGAAAAGCCCTCAAATATTTCATTCAGCTTTAAAGTAATAAACTAAGCATGAAACAAAACATTTACACAACTAGTAAACAATTTAAAAAAAATATCTCAAATATCTCTCGAAAAGACCGTAATCAACCAGATTGTTCCCGACTCTGTAAGTCGAACCACTTATTTAAAACTATTACAATTTCTTACCTTCCAAAGGAATTTCATCTCTTAAATCCCCTCTAACGGCATCATACGGTGTTTTTGTCGAAAAATAACTGTAAGGGTTCCTTGAATTCCAGTAGCACTCTTTACTATAAACAAATGTAAACAATAAACAAATAACTAAACAACTCAGCACAGACATTTTGATGCACCACTGTGTCTAGTAGCGCAACGACTGAATCGTACAAAACTAGACAGTTCAAGTACTGGGAAGTACAGTTAGCAACAAGTGCGAGTGGACATAACTAGAATAACTGTTGCACGCGGCTTCGCCCCCGATGTATTTTTTCTGTATTTTCTTCCATAAAAACCTTCTCCTGGCAGTAACGAACACACCAAAAAAATAATTAGCGAAATCGGACCAGTTGTTCCCGAGTTTTGCGCTTAGCAACACATTTTACGATTTTTAATCCCCGACGCAAAAAGAGGGGTGTTTTAAGTTTGACCGCTATGTGTGTCTGTGTGTGTGTGTCTGTCTGTCAGTGGCACCGTAGCTCTTAAGCGAGTGAACCGATTTGAATGCGGTTTTTTAATTTGATAGCAGGTTTTCTAGCGATGGTTCTTAGATATGTTTTATCAAAATCGGTTCAGCCGTTTTTGAGATATTGATCTTTTTGTTGGTTAGGTTATTATTTATATAGATGTAACACGCATATAGCATTTTATTTAATAAAGGTTTTTTATTTTATTTTATTTAGCACGTCAATAATTTAGCAATTTTAGTATCACATGCATAACTGAACTAGAATGCCTAGGTCGAAAGTTGCAAAACAACTTACTTGAATACTTACAACCTGTTTATTAACGAACTAGTCGTTATCTGCGACTCCGTCCGCGTAGGATTAGTTAACGCTATTCCGCGGGAACTATGCCATTTTCCGTGATTAAAACTATCATATGTCCTTCTCCGGGACTCAAACTTCAAAGTATCTGTATACTTAAGTAGCGAATTTCATCTAAATCGGTTCAATGGTTTAGACGTGATGAATTAACAAACAAACAGACTCACAAGCTTTCGCATTTATAATATTAGTGCTGGGATAGAACAAAGATATAATAGTCTGACATTATGGTGTTTTTATTTATCTAACTAGACATATTTGTTATGGAACTTGACCATGGTTAGTTATTTATTACCTTTAATGAACTACCGATATTTCGACGCAGTTTACATTCTATTACAATATAATCATAAAGTCAAAGTCAAAGTCAAATTTCTTTATTTGATTTCGGCTCTAGTAACATGCACCTATGAATGACAAAAAATTTCACCGGTTCGGAAAACCCTCAGATGAAAAGAACCTGGTAAGAATCTTATTGAGGTATTTTTTTTATTTTAACCAGATTTACAACTTTATTTAACGACTTACCTCACAAGTATTTAACACAACTACATTTTTACCACAGTAGATACTCATCATCCCTGTCGTTGATAATTATAATAATTATATTAATTTTATAAAACGACTTAGATATTAATGTCTTCTCGACAATAGATTTGAACTCTGTTTTTTTTGTATCGATAAATATTTTTGGAAATGTTATAAAAAGTGTCCAATTTCTCAGTCACGAGTGGGTCTCCTGATGGTAAGGGATCACCACCGCCCATAAACATCTGCAACACCAGGGGTCTTGCAGACGCGTTGCCAACCTAGAGGCCTAAGATGGGATACCTCACGTGCTAGTAGTTTCACCGGCTGTCTTACTCTCCACGCCGAAACACAGTCAAGAACTGCTGCTTCACGGCAGGATTAGCGAGCAAGATGGTGGTAGCAATCCGGGCGGACCTTACACAATGTCCTACCACCTGCAAAAAGTTATCTAGTAAATCCAATTTAGGTAGGTACCCAATATGAAAAGATGATAAATAAATTACTATAAGCAATTAGAGTACAAATAGTGACAATATCTGGTCAGCTCTCAACAAGACTAAATAACCAAATATCTAAGCTTAACTAAGTAAGAGAGTAACTACGAAAGCGGAAGACAACCCTCAATAAATAATAATAAGTAGGTAATTAGGACAGAAAAGCCATATTTTAAAAGAGAAGAAGAATAAGTAGGTACAAAACTATTTTTTTCATAAGAGTTCCATATGACTCAATGCAAAACAAAACTGGAAAGCAATTGATAAACACTTATGAAAAAATGCTGATAAACAGCCTTTCTGATTAGTAGGTGTATCCTACAGTTAATGTCATTTCATTAATTACCTAGTTAGATGTAAAAACGATAATTAGATTCGTTAAAATCTTTAAAAACTAAGATTAGAATCAGATTTTTGTAATTCAGTGAAATAAACAGATTTTTTTTTCTTATTTCTGAATTTGTACGGAACACCATTAAACGAGCCCGACTTAGCCAGTTATTTTTATTCAGGGATTTACCTGTTCTATATGTACATATGCTGTGATGACGACCATTGACCACGGTATGATGTCATTAAGAATACAATTTGTGGTTAACAAAAACCAGGTGAGCAGTAAAGGTATTTAAACAGCAATTGACATTTTGGCTTCGTGAGTAAAAAAGGTTCACCATCACCATCATCATCATATCGACGGTTGAAAGGAGGAATTGACTAAGCGACATTTTTTTAAGATAGTGAGTTATATACATGTTCGGAATCAGTAAATTTTTCTCTGTCGTTTGAGCTATATTTCAAAATTTTCACAAAAAGGTCGCTTAGTCAATTTCTCCTTTCAACCGATTATTGTCAGCCGTCCGAATGGACGTCCACTGCTCCTTCCTGCATCCACCGTGACAAAAATATTCACCCAATCAGAATCGAAATGATTTGATGTGTATTTGACAGTTTAACCCTTCAGCCTAAGGACTGCAATACTACCTAGTCCCTTACTTTTTTGCGCCGCCATATCATCTACGCGAAAATGGAGATTTTGTGTTTGTATCTATCTCATACCTTTAAACGAGCAATTCTTGTATATATAGTATGTAGGGGTTTTCGGGGATGACAAATCGATCTACATAGCTTGGTCTTATCTCTGGGAAAACGCTTATTATCGAGTTTCAGCCCGAGAAAAGCTCGGTCGCCCAGGTACTGAGGACTTGTTGTGTGAGAGCAAATCCCGGTAGTCTCTGGTACTTAATGTTGCCACATTAAAAGTTCAAAAAAAAAACGGGAAACACTTTTCTTACATAAAAAGTTTTCTTAAAGAAATGATAGTTTTTTTTTATTTGAAGGAAAGGACTTGGTGTAACTAGAGGTACAGTCGATGCCCTAACTTACGTATCCACTTTTTCATATTAGTTGCATAGAAAAGTGTATACTTATGTTGGGCACCGACTGTACGATAAGCTAAGAGGTTTAATCCAGAAAAAGCACAATTATCATCGGCTGGCTGTACCAGAGCTAGATCAGGGTTATCTCGAGAGAGCATGCGCGAAGTAACGAGTACGATAATGTCAGACGGCGGTTGGCAGCTGTTACGATTGCTATTTGTATCACGTTATAAAATTGAGTTTGACCGGCTTAAGAGAAGTCTCTTCGTTCCATTCTCCATACAAACGTAGTCCCGAGGCTGTATTGCCTAACGTTTCTGACGCTCGCGACCGCAATCAAATGACAGTTTTTGTATGCGAAATCTGTCATTTGATTGCAATCGCGTGCATCAGAAACGTTAGGCAATACGGCCTCCGGTCTCATTTGAAAACTAGGCAACAGAAATAGATGAAATTTTGTAAGCAAGGACTAGACGTAATTATCTATGCCTGTGGTTTCTCAGGTTTTCATATAAATGTGTAATATCAGAATTACAGGAGCTCAAAGGTCGAAAAAAAAAAGATGTCAACTTTGCACGAGAATTACAGATTAATAACCACAAATAACCACAGGCATAGAAAATATAATGAATATCTTGATTGTAAAATATCATTGATTTCTGTGCTATACTTTTCGTATAATATGAGGACAACGAAACCCAACATTCAACCGCCCAAATCTTGAAAAGCCTACAGCTATCTCGATATAAATTAAGGACGTCGTTGCGGAAGGCATGGGGGGGGGGCTGCGAGCGCTTATGTCACGGGCGATAAAGACAGCAATATCCCAAGCGAATACCTAACGCGGTCGCGCGGCCGGCAGGGAAACTTCTCTTAATCCATAAGTTTAGAAAAACGGTCAAGGTACAATCGAACAAACTCATTAATGTAGAGCTTGTCCAATCTAAAATGACGCGCCCTGCCACCTCATTTTCGCACATGAGCATATTTAAAATATGGGCGGCATACACGATAGCGTCAAAGTTCGCATACTCTTCGCTAGTCATACCGTAATTTTTGTCCGAAACATTTTTTTTTTTGTTAAATCCGGTTCACTGGAGAAGATGCGTACAAGGATGGTGTAGGTACAGTCGAGTTAATAAACTTGTGAGCAAAAGTTTGATCAGAAATATCTGAACACGCTTCTAGCCGTTAAGAATAGAGTCGAGTTCAGATATGTTTGATCTAATTTTTGCTCACAAGTTTATGAACTCGACTGTACATAAATTTGTTTGAATATTGTTTATTGTTGTGATATACTATAGCTGCGAGAAGGTCGAAGGTATACCTACCCAGCAATGTATCAATCAAATCAGTCCACATCCACCCACTGCTAAGTAAAGGCCTCTTCATTTTGATGCCACTTTGCCTGGGCTACTACGAAATTCGAAAATTGAAGTTTGCATCGTACTGTCCCTCTCACTCGTATTAAATAATAAGTATTAGCGGAACGGCAAGACACGAAGTTCGAATTTTGCATTTCGTAATAAGGCCTGTGCTAGTCTCATCCACAGTTTACCTAGATGTCACGGCATATGTCATCCGACCAACGAGCCAAAGAATTTATAAATAAAAAATAAGCACAATAAAAATATTTTATTTATATTAATTCATCTTAAACATTTAACTAATTTTACAATACTAGAACATATTGTACCTTGCTACCTTACGAACAATACAAACGCTATTTGTATGGTAGCCAGCCACCCAGTTCTGACAACAAACGCATTGCCAGAACCCCATGGTAATTCGAACTCAGGCGCAGGGTAATCCAGGCTGCAGAAATCCAGGTTGTCGTCAAAGTCCCTCATGATGTCTTCGAACTGGTCCCAAGTGCAACCTGACAGAGGGCAGAGGGTAGTTTCCTTTTCGTTGATGAAGAATTGTACTCTATGCGTCTGAGTGCCCGATTCCGTACATCTGTGGGAAAAATGTTTTTGAGTAGGTACCTATAAGTTTCGCTTTAAGATACCTACGAACGAGATTGAAAGTCTTCGAAACCATCGAGACCGGGTAGCCAAGTGGTTAGAGAACCTGACTGTGAAGCTTGAGGTCCCGGGTTCGATACCCGGCCGGGGCAGACATTTGTGTGAATTCGAATGTTTGTTCTGTGTTTAATATGTATTTAATTATGTACTTATCTATTTAAGTATGTTTATCCGTTGCCTAGTATTGTACAAGCTTTACTTAGTTTGCGACTAGGTCAATTGTCAATAATGCCCCATGATATTCAATATTATTATTATATTCTATCTTTCTAACTCATTCCCGTTAAAGAGTTGTGGTAGGTTAGAATTTGGATTTTGAAGTTCGCGGGTTCGAGCACAGGATCACAACTCTTATTATGTGCAGAATTTCATTTTTTAATTCTTCTGTGAAGATACTTGGATTCACCTGCGAAGTGGTGTAAGTGTATTTCTCAAACCGCATTGGACCTTCGTAGAGATAGCCCATGTACTTTCATGGTCAGTAACGATGAGAACATTGTACACGTTCCCGATTATCGAAACCCTAATCACAATCCCATTTCAATAAAAAAAACAATACTTAATCCATTTTTATCCCTGACGGCCTGTAAGAGCTTTACAGGTAGCTTTTAAGTAGGTATATTAGAGATATATCAATATTTGATTATTTATAACCACCTTTTAGGACTTTTATCAGATACTGAGATTAAAATTTACAGTTTGTGGAGTTTCGTAATCTGGCCATTAGTTCTTTGCGTGAGCTGGCCGATAGTATCAGCATTACACTGTTTTAATTAATCATTAGTGGTCGTGTAATCAGAAAACGAATTATGGCTTTAATAGAGTTATGATAAAGGCGCGGCACCACATGTGTCTTATAATGAGATCTCATCGTGCATCGCAAATTAGAAATGCCGTATGTGATAATGATAATATTAATAATCCTTATTAAGTATTTAATGGCGGGACAAATATATTACAGAGTTGGCTAAGTATTTTTTTTTGAGAGGTGAAGGGTTTTTTTTCAAAGGTTCTTGGTTCTGGTCCTAAAAAGGAGGAACGTCTTTTTTTAATTGAGATGACGTTTGTGGCGGTAGGTACTGACAAATTTTCATTACTGGGAGCTTTTGAGCTGGTCACAATTTTGAATGGGCCCTGACCTGACTGTTGAAGTATGAGTTACTTAACAGTTCTAGACTACATTCTAGACTTTTTTTTTTTCAGTTTTTATTTTAACTTTTTTAAGGCACTCAGCTCAGTCATTTGATTTTTTTACTGATTTTTATTTCAAACAGATGGACCGATTTCGGTGCCGTTTTTTTAACCGAAAGCTAGTTTAATTGAGACTAAAATCGGTTCAGACATTTAAAATTACAATGTCCGGAGTTTTTCAACTTTTCTAAATTGATTAAGCTATAATTTATCCGCTATGATACCAAGATATGCTCAAGATATGTAACTAAATAGCAGTGGCGTCACGTCAGATATCTCCGTGGTAAAGCCGAAGCGAAGATCGCGTACATCTTTCATGAATCCTGAATGTCCTGCTGTCCGATTTTGTAAATATTGGGCAAGCCGGTGGGAATGGGGTTCTATGGACTCTTCGCCACTGCTAAATAGTAACATCCGAATAGCCAAGTCAAGTATGCAGTCTTACCTATTTAAAACCACCATTAAGTTAGTAGCAAACGCCGCAATGAAGCTGGTCCTCCACAACCGATTGGTGTTTCTCTGAGAGCCGAGGATTGCGAAGTTGTCCCGGTACAGACCCAGGGCTATAAAGGTCATCTCTGTCATGGCATTATGGGAGAAGTAGGAGACGACCTTCTTGCCTTCCCCGCGGACGGCGGCTTGGAAGCGTTCGCGCAGGTCCTTGAGGAGCGGCCCGGCGAGACGAGGCGTGACCTAAAAAAAAACGTATAACGTCTTAAACTTTCGTGATTTTCACTCATAGTCAAAATACCACGCACAGGACTTATCACGCTAACACACACGAGTAATATTGACCTCGACGTTTCGGCAACATTACAGTGGCCGTGGTTACGAGTAGACTGAAGTGTGGAGTGTCAAGTCTGCCTAGCAGCGCGAGTCCTTCGAGCTACCCGCACTTGATCACAAATAGTACCGGCAATCGTATCACGAAATACCCGCACTTGGTCATTTTTAACTGACTTCAAAAAAAGAAGGAGATTATCTATTTGGTTGTATTTTTTTTATGTTTTTTACCTCAGAACTCCGTCATTTATGAACCGATTTGAAAATTTATTTTGCGTTCGTCTAGGAATGCTTTCAATTAGGTCCCATAAGCACCAAATTAGGATCTGATGATTGGATCCTAAGGAAATCGAGGGAACTCTTCAAATTTTGTAACGACACCTATGGTAATTTTGACTTATATTTAGTAGTAACTCGTGCATTTGCTAATGAAAATCAACATTTGGTAAAGTGGAACTGATGATAAAGACCACAGTTGACCATCGGAGTTCCTACTCAATAACAAGTATTTCATGGGTTGAATTTCAATTACTTTAACACAGTTGCTAAGTAATTTATGCTCCTCGTAATGCATATGGTGAAATGGAATGGGTGGTGAAGCATCAGGACTCCTCAATAAAAAAAGTCTCTGCATCGGAAAAAGCAATCTTTTGTAAAAGATGACGAGCAGTTGACATGAAACTATTGTATCTTAAATTAGTTACACTAAAAAGGGTGAAAAAAAAATTATAACAAAAAATTGAACCGACTACAAAAAACCATGAAAATAATTTTCTACCAGTCTGATCTGAAGTCGGTCGGTGCCTCAGCACGAGCCAGCAGGAGTGATTGAAGCCCAATATGTAGTGCGTAGGTGAGGTAGGCGACTATAGGTCCACTCCTGCTGGCTCGTGATGAGTCACCGACTTCAGACTAGTAGAAAATTATTTTCATGGTTTTTTTGTAGTCGGTTCAATTTTTTGTTATATTTTTTTTTATTTGTCACCCCATCACACTCGTAGTCGTGTGTGTTAGCGTGATAAGTCATGTGCGTGGTATTTTAACAATGAGCATTAAGTAGCTAAAACATGATAAAGATGACCCCAAAGCAGATGAAAAATGTATGTACGTTAATCTTGGAAAATTTAAACCAATTCCAAGCATTTTATATTATAAACTAGGTTTTACCCGCGATTTAGATGCCGTGAATTCTTTTATCGACATACTCTCGCATTTATAATTATGTATTAGTACGGATATCCAAATTGTTAGGTACTCACCCATGAACCATACCCGTTTCTATAATAATGGCGGACATCGTCCCTATACTCCAGCACCACCAGGTCCTCGTTGGTGAAGGCAGCGCACCACGCGTCCTGGTGCGAAGGCACCCAGGTGCGGTGGTACCGGCAGATCTCGTACAGAGTGTAGATGTCATCCTGGGTTAGCTGGTACGTGATGCCGAGTCGGGCCTGGACTGCCCTTTGAAGCTGTTAGGGAATGTAAGAGTACAATTAAAACATACTTTCAGACTGTTGTTGTAATAGGTTATATCTTTTAACGAGCAATTTTTGTACACACATCATCATCAGTTGGAAGACGTGGTCTGCTGAACAAAGGCCTCCTTTAGAATGCCACAATGAACGACAACTCGCCACTTTTGTATCCACCGGTTGCCCGCAACTAGCGCGATGTCTTCAGTCCATCTAGGGGAAGGTCTGCCTGGCAGACTCTGCCAACGCTTAGTCTTTCCGTTCGTGGTCGCCACTTGAGGACTTTTCTCCCCCAATTGTTATCTGTTCTTTCTTAATACATAAACTACTGTAAAAACAGTACATTTATTTATTGATCTTTATTTAGTATCTTGAAAACACAAAGTTAAATGTATAATTTTCGTCATTATATGTAAGTTACCTATATAATATAACATTATATTGACTCAAAATCAAAAAATATCTTTCATAATGTCAGACGTCAGTCGACGGCATAATTCCCGGAGACAGGCAGCGTTTCCGCGTTGTATGGCCAGGTTCAAACGTTGGCGGTAATAGCTGCCCGTCTTCTGGTCTCCAGTCGCGAAGAAATCTCTTATAGATAATTGTTTAGACTTACCGCCAGATATTCTTCGGTTTCGGCATAATCTACTAGCTGTTGCTCCAAGAGAGCGCCTCCTCTAACCTCTTGTTGGTACCTCAAGCAGTTTTCATAAGGCTAGAAGAAACAATGGTTATGATAAGTTAGATGCCTTCTGTTTTCTCTTGGTCTTCTTCTTTAACTTCCCACTTACTTAGTACTCCTTATTTTTTTCCCTTTTGAGTAGCGGCGGTGCTATGTAAGGGCATTTTGAGTTGTAGCTCAGGGCCCCCTAGATTTATAGGGGTCCCAACCCCCATTGAAGACCTAGTACACCTATCATTATCGAAGATAGTTTTTGACAAAACCTCCAGTAGCATTAACCCAAGGCCCCACAAACTCAAGGTCCGCCGTGTTTTAGGTGCATCTCAATATATTCTTTTCTACAAACTCACCCTGATCATATCGTCCCTCTCAAAGGGTCCATCGAAGTTGATGTTCAGATTGGTTCCCTCTGTGAAGCCATGCACATAGCCCATAGCGCTAGCTATTGTCCTCTGCGAGTTGGTCGGTCTGAAGTAGTAATCGTCCGAGGTACCCTAACAGACAATGATGTAAGTAAATATATACAAAGAAAAGTACTGACTGACTGACTTATCAACGCCCAGCTCAAAACCTTGAAACCAGGAGGTTGAAATTTTGCATAGAGATTTCCTTTTGTAAGCAAGGAATCCCTGATTTTCTACTTTTCAGCCTCAACAGCCATCCTGTTCTCAGTGCTAAATGCCACTGCACGACGACCAGACTTTAGACGACCAGATGGCCTAGTGGTTAGAGAACCTGACTGCGAAGCTTGTGGTCCCGGGTTCGATTCCCGTGTCGGGGCAGATATTTGTATGAAAAATACGAATGTTTGTTCTCGGGTCTTGGGTGTTTAATATGTATTTAAGTATGTATCTATATCTATATAATTATATTTATCCGTTGCTTAGTACCCATAACACAAGCTTTGCTAAGCTTACTTTGGGACTAGGTCAATTGGTGTGAATTGTCCCGTGATATTATTATTATTATTACTGCAACTTCAATCGGCTAATTCGCTTGACAATATCGGTGATGCTCGTTCATCTACATATCTCCTCATATTTGATTGGAATATTCTTTGCCCTTAAGAATAAGTATTCTTAGATAGACGATAAACAAATAGAAAAGGAACAATTCTAAATAAAGTTATAGTTTTAGCAGACAAGGCGCTACTTAAATCATTTGACAATACATCTATAATAAGATTTACAAGTTAAGATCTATGATAAATACAAAGGAACATATATCTATGGCCATAAATAATGGCTAGTTATTTGAGAGTAGCTGCGTACCTAACAATAGCTTCATCAAATTGTAGCGGTAATTATTAATCATCAGGTATTAATATAAATAAATACCTACTTAAATTGTACTCGTATTTGCAAAGATAACTAAAGGCTTGTTCGGACTAGGCTAGTATTTTAGTCTAGTTGCGAGTAATTTAGTAGCTAAACTATTCGCTACTGCCTAAAAATCGTTCGCATTACAGTCGAGTATTAAAGTGGTTTCCTCGCTCCAGCGAAACGACATTTTCACGCCAACTAATGAACTCGAGTAAATCGACAGGTTCGGACTTGTTTAGCCGGCGGCCGAGTAAGCACGGACGCGTGGTGGGGGGTGCTACTCAATACTAAACTACTAAAAAAAATAGAATAAAATGGATTGACTCGACTAAATTACTTACTAATCTGCTCGACTAATTATTTGGTGTTCAGACACGTTTAGCTACTGAATTACTCGCTACTAGACTAAAATACTAGCCTAGTCCGAACAAGCCTTACAGCGAAGTGGCTTTGCATTCTCTGTTATACTTTTAAGACGAAAGTGAAATGCACCACTGTAAAGACGATAAAACACAGGTAAAAATGTGAATTAGACTCGCTCACCGAGGGTTCCGCATGAATTTGTAGGTAAGTCAAAATATACGCTGTGCACGGCCGTATCTAACAGGGTATCTCTGATCATGGGGCTTTTAATTCAAGGTTCGATTCTACTCGGATAACTAAGCTACTTTTGTTTTGTAACATTTTCAACTTGAATTTAGATAAAATATTGATCCTCAAAGTTGAATTGTTTAATCAGTGTATTGGAATGGTGATACGGCGGTGTTATCGCTGTGTCTCGGTACGGGGGCATTCATAGTGCATTGTGTCTTAAGGGCGGAAAACAAGGAATTACGAACGAGAGTCTATTAGAAGCCCGAAGTCGAAGACTGAGGGCTTTAATGAGTCGATGTTCGTAATTCTAGTACCGCCCGTGCGACATACAATGTTTTTCATCACATTTGCGAGTAAAATTGTATATTTGTAAAAGAAAAACTAAGATTTTTCCAAAAATTGCCGATACCGCTGACTACGCTCTTGGCAGCGCCAGCCTCCGCGCCGCCCCACCCCACGTAGCATGTGCCCGACCTGCGCGCGCCGCGCTGCAGCACACCATGCAGTATCACACTCATTTACCGACCTTGGGCTTCATGACATGAAAATTAGTACGGGCAATGACTCATTTACCGACCTTGGGCTTCATGACATGAAAATTAGTACGGGCAATGACTCATTTACCGACCACGGGTTTCATGACAAGCACATTAAGGTCGAGGGTTTTATTTGGGGGGTTGCAACCAAGGTAGCCTGCATGTTACGACACTGTTTACGAGCAAGTGTGATGAAAATTTTTTTGACATTTAGTTCACATTTACCAAACATTTATCAAAGTGCTGTCAATTTTGAATTGCATCGCATATTTGTACATTGAAAATTACATTTAATCTGTATGAAAAAAAAAACAGTCATATTTTTAAAAAGTTGCAGAACAAAAGAAGCTCAGTTATGTGAGTAGAATCGATGGTCAGAGACTCCCTGTATATATAACCCAGTATAAGCAGAGTCCTGCTTCTAAACAAAATGTAGTCAAATTAAATTAGTGTTATAGAACCCTCTTTATTTTTATTATTTGTTGCTGATGCGACAAAAGAAATACGCATTATGTATAAATTTCAGTCGCAGTAAAAAAAGGTTCGTCACCTTAAGATCTATTTTCCTTTGCTGAGTATGAGCGATAATCTGCTTTACTATAGTCACTATGACATAATCAATTTTATAACTGGCGAAGGTTTTCCTACTCCCACTGTACAGCTAGAGTACAGCCCATGAGAGACTGAAAGACGGTGTAGCGAAATTCTGACTCATGTATCACGACCCCTGAGTTCCAGTTAGCGTTGAAAACAATCGGGATATATGAGCTTACCTGGAAGAGGAGAGGGTACCGATGGCGGAGACGTTTCGCGATGTCATACAGCTCATCGTAGCCGGTACCGGTGAGGTAGGACTGGGATGCCAGGATGGTCTCGTTGAAAGTCCATCGGCGGAAAGCTTCTATATCCTATGGAGGCAAATATATTGTTTATTCAAGTTTATGAAATGGCTTTATGTAACGGTTGTTTGATAGGGATCATCAGCCGCGGACGCCGAACGAGTGGGATTCCCATACATTATATAGTATTACCATTAGGAAAAGTTGAATTTCAAGTGTGTAATTTTATGTTATAAATAAATAAATAAATATCACGGGACAATTCACACCAATTGACCTAGTCCCAAAGTAAGCTTAGCAAAGCTTTTGTTATGGGTACTAAGCAACGGATAAATATAATTATATAGATAGATACATACTTAAATACATAGTAAACACCCAAGACCCGAGAACAAACATTCGTATTTTTCATACAAATATCTGCCCCGACACGGGAATCGAACCCGGGACCTCAAGCTTCGTAGTCAGGTTCTCTTACGACTAGGCCATCTGGTCGTCTAAAATGTTAATTCTTGGGATTCGTTTTTATTTTTAATTATATTTTATTTTCATGTAATTTCGTTGTAGCGGCAACCCTTCAGATTTATTATTTTGTTTCCATTTTTATTTCTTAGAATCCTAAGAAACATCGTAAGCAGCGTTTCCACCAATAACGTGCGAGGAATGTGTTTTTCATGAACCAATAGAAACGCTTCATTTACCTCGCCTCGCACAGCACATCTCCGGTGGAAACAGCTGAGCGGAGCGAGGCGAGGTAAACGAAGCGTTTTCTTTTGGTTCATGAAAAGTACATTCCTTGAGACACTTGAGCAGTTACCTGAGCACACAGCTGACTCCTACCAGCCTCATAGGCCTGGATGATCTGGCTTTGCACGGTGTCTATCAGCTCCTTCATCAGCACCGACACGGAGCCAGGGTTCCTGTTGCCGTGCCTGTGCAGGGTCCATACGCTTATTGCTTCACATGCTAAAAGAATGGATGGAATTCGTAAACTTGTCGTTACGTGCTTGCTGCACTTGAAAAGGTATTTAAAATCAACGAGTATGATTGACAAGAAGTGCAAAATAGTAAGTATCCATGGTTAAATGAGCTCCTGATATGTTGATAAATTAAGAGCTTAAAAGATAACCTTTGTTCCCCGTAAATACATGTTACATAACCAGCGCTGGTAAGGACAAAATTATTTCCTAAATTGATAAATTTCCTAAAGAAAAATCGGGTCGGTATTTTCATGTCGGTAGTATCCGGGCTGGTATTGTTATTGTTTGTTACAAGCTTTTATTTAGTTTCACCTGTCCCGTTGTCTGTCTGTCTGTAATCAAATCTTGCAAGTAAAATTCGACCAACTTCCAGTACCTAGTCGGATTGACTTGAAATTTGGCATACTTATATAAATCACGTTACAATATGCAGCTCCCGCTATTTCAATACTCTGTGGACAGTGGATAGTTTTCAGATGGACGTAATAGTTTTAACAAGCTTTTCTTTAGCTTGCCCTGTTTGTTTATTTATTTGTTTGGGTCCAATCTTGGAAGCTGAATTTAACCCACTTCCAGTGATCCGATTGACTTGAAATTTAGCATACTCATGTAAATCTGGTGACAATACAATAATCTGGTAGTGACATCCTGGTAGTCCAGCCAGGATCGTCTCCGCAGGACGGAACTCTTCAACGGTAATAGCATCGACTTGAAATTTGGTATGCAAATGTAGTTTGGGTGACAATGCAAGTACATTCAACAAAAAGTACAGTCAGCAAAAAAGCTTGTATTAAAAATGTTTTTTTTATGGTTAGGTTATTTTATGATAAATGTTTTTTATTTCCTCGCAGTGGTCGTGAAAAGCACAATGTTTGGTCTCGGTCAAAAGTACAATAGATGAACTCGTATGACCAAAGGCCTCCTCTTCGGGTCGGCCTTCAAACTAACTAGTTCCTCTGTTGCTTACTTTTCAGTCTCTACAAAAATGTACTATATTTACCGAGGAAACTTCACTTCCCACTTCTAACGATATCGTACGTCGTATGGTCGAACTATTTTATTCCTGACCCACCGTGTAGAACGTTTTCACATTAAGTGTCATACCAAATTCCCTTGTCAAGCAATGCGATGCCACTATGACTTTTTGTACGAAAAGGTTCCATATTGGGTCACGATTCAGTTGGTTCGAGTGTACACATGGAAGCCGTTTTTTAGGTCTGGTTTCGCCATGTCTGTCTGTTCGTCCGTCCGCGACTTTGCTCAGGGACTATCAATGCTAGAAAGCTGTAGTTTTGCACGGATATATATGTAAACTATGCCGACAAAATGGTACAATATATTTTTTTTAATAATTTATTTAGGGTACCTCCCATAGACGTAAAGTGGGGGTGAATTTTTTTCTTATCCAACCCTATAGTTTGGGGTATCGTTGGATAGGTGTTTAAACCATTAAGGGTTTGCTAAGACGATTTTTCGATTCAGTGATTTGTTTGCGAAATATTCAACTTTAAAGTGCAAATTTTCATGAAAATCGAGCGAAAATTTTTATGAAAATCTAAACCAGTGGGTGGATTTTTTTTTTTAAAATCAGGAAGATAGTAATTATATGAAACTTTTAAGGAAAACTATAACGGCTAAGTTTGCTTGAGAATTATTAGTAGTTTAATAGTAAGTAGCAGCCAACGTATAAAATATACCTAAACTTGGAATATTCCGTACAAAATACGAAATCAATCCCACGGAATCCTATTTCGGGCGTGTCCGACACGCTCTTGGCCGGTTTTTAGACTTACATTCCGGGTCGGGATAGTCTCTTATGTCCCCTCGGACGGTTTCGTACGATGTCTTTGTAGAGTGCAGCAGATTGGGACATTCTCGGTTCCAATAACAATTTTCACTTGCGGCGAAACTAAATAATACTATGAGAAATATCGAGATCATAGTTCACTAGACGCTTAAATAAATGCTAACGGCGGGTGCCATTAGGCTCTTTATATAATCATTGTAATCTATTTGGCGTGCTTAGTAATCTTGGATATGATTATTTATGAAGCAAAGCTGCGATCACAAATACAGATGTTTTGAATTATTAATTACAGATAGGCAATAATAAAAAATGATAATTAACTAGTAGTCTTGAATACTAAAGTTCAACAGTCGAGACCCATTCAAAATCGTGACCGTTTCAATTCAATAATTTTCAATAATGGGGTCCCGGCCGTCGACATTAAATTACTTAACATATTTCTAGACTATTTTTATTTAATTGTTTTTTTTCTGTTTAGTTTTCGTTTTAAGTTTTTTAGGCACAGGTTTTAATTTTTTTATTTCATTCTTTTTTGATGTTCTTTAAAAAATGATAGCTTAAAAGTTATAGGACATTTACACAAAAAGTGTACCCTTTATTTTTCAGTTTTGGAAAAAATATGGTTTTTCCTGTTTCAGAATCGAAAGCACAATCGATTATGTCCCACTTTTGTGAAATAGCCCAATAACTAGGTAAGTATACGGTATGTATAATATTCAAAATGGGCTTTTTATTAGCTTTTATTTGATGTGTCATATGTTGAAATACGTGCAATACATTTGAGGGCCAGATTTTTTGCCGCTCAGTATATCTTTGATGAGCCCCTTTAGGTTTAGGATAGTTGTATGTAAACAAAGATAACATAATTTAGTTACTAAATTTTAAGTATGCTGTGAAGCCTGCCTAACCAGGAAAAGGTGATTAATGTATGGCCGTACGTAAGTACAACACCCATGCATTAGGCAAAGGCATGTTCTTGTGATACAAGCGTCTGCCCCTGTCTATTCCTTGGCTTGAAGTCCGTAATCTAACTATCTATAAGACGTAGCTGCACGTGTAGTTCTTATTTGATTAAACTTCAGTTTGGTATCATCCTCAGTAGTACCGTCTTCGCAATAAGAGAACAACGTGTCGATGACCAAGGACTTTGACCTCATAAGGGCTCATAAAGTCCAATATATTCGCGGGAAGAAAAAACTGTCATCAACCTTTTTCACATATTCTGACTCTTCTAATGGTGCCACAATTTCCTCAGTGTCCAAAAACCCCGTCATGCTCTTTGGGGTGAATAACGGATATCTTACAACCTATTCTTTTCAGAAGAATCTACCCAAAAGTCTATTCCAATTGCCTTCTTTTCGTGCGCATCCAGCGTGCCTACCTCTCATATTAAGTTCTCAGTCCAATGTGCTCCCATTTCTACACCCAATTCATATATTTCAGCCCTTTCTTTCCCATCTTTTATCTATCCTGTGGCATATTACGTGGCTCCTACAGCCAGCCTGTCTTTGTGTGTCTTGCAACACATGATCATGTCTTCATCCTATAACTTACCGTCAAAATCATTCTGTCTAGCATCCGTACGAACCACCTATTTATTTTACGCAATATATAAGAGTTTTACTATCGGAATCACACAATAATCAGGGTTTTAGTGTGTGGCTATGACGCGTCGTCCACGCCTCCGTTTCGTGAGTGCAAAGATACCATTTATATAGACGACTTTATCGCGGATTTGCCTTCTTAGATTATCTTCTGCTTTGTCAGGATTTCTAAGTAGGTAAATGTTATCATTATCATAATCGACTGTATTAATTGTACTTATATTTAATGTAATTGCTTTAATTGGCTTAGCCGGTTCTGTTCGTTGATTATACATTGATATTTCCGTCCCAATCAAAATTTTGGGAATCCATTTTTTTGCCGTATTGTTAATAGACTAACATAACCGTTTTAATGATTCACGGTTAATTAAATTAGACGGAGTATACGGAGTTCTGTCGAAATATCGAAAGCCTGATAAAATTAATGACGGTCTACATTCCGTTGAAAATACGTGTAAAATATATTCCTAGGAAAGGAAGTGGAAAAGGATGAGAAAACCATTGAAAGTAAAATACCCAATATGTAAGTGTTTTAACACATATTATTATTGTAATATTCTAGTAATTAGTGTTATTGGGTGCAGTGTTGAATTAGTCTTTACTTTCCTCGGCTTGCTGCAGCACCGTAAACAAAGAATATGAAGTTTTGACGATCTGAAATAAAATATAACTTATTAACGAACCATTATTTGTCGAAGAACTTCAGATGACAACACAACACAACCATTGTATTGACAATGAGTCGTTATTTTCATTTTATCATAATAATCTATATACGTCCCACATGGTACAGGACTCCTTTTAGAATAAGAGGACTCATAATGAGGGTCATTTATGGAACACCACATTTTAGGCAATCCAGGAAACAAGTACATCAAGAAAGTTAACAAAAATAATCTCATAGGACTCATTATCTTACAGCCATGAAGGAGGTAAGCGAGAGTGTGGTAAAACCGCCGGCGGTGAGGCGCGCGGCGCGGCGCGTGCGCTCCATCAGCACCAACAAACCGCGCCGCAGCCGCGTCGAGCACGAGTACCAGGGACAAGCATACGCAGCTCCCGCTATTTCAATACTCTGTGGACAGTGGATAGTTTTCAGATGGACGTAATAGTTTTTACAAGCTTTTCTTTAGCTTGCCCTGTTTGTTTATTTATTGATTTGTTTGTTTGGGTCAAATCTTGGAAGCTGAACTTAACCCACTTCCAGTGGTCCGATCGACTTGAAATTTGGCATACTCATGTAAATCTGGTGACAATACAATAATCTGGTAGTGACATCCTGGTAGTCCAGCCAGGATCGTCTCCGCAGAACGGAACTCCTCAACAGTTAATGGCATCGACTTGAAATTTGGTACGGAAATGTAGTTTGAATGACAATGCAAAAACAATCAACAAAAAGTACAGCCAGCAAAAAGCTTGTATTAAATATGTAATTTTTAACAAAAAACTTATTTCGTTTGAAACTAGATGGCGCTAGGAGTCCGCCACAAGTAGGGTTGGTAAACCTTTTCTTACATAGCAAATATTATCTAAATTCGTCAAGCCGTTTTAACTTGAAAGAGTAAAAATGACTATGTGCATGTATGTATGTGTATTGCATACGCAGAACCCAGGTCACACAATCTTTCGCAATAATAATGTACTTTAGCTTACCTCCTCTGAAAGCTGGTTGCCTTGATAACAGTACAGGAATACTTGGAACGTCATGTTTAGGAGATACGTCCCCATAGAAAACAGCCGGACTAAATTTCCTGTTTGCTACAAAAAAAAAAGTTCACTTTTCAGTTTTTCTATAGTTTCTCCGAATTTCATACGCAATAATGTATCAATTTCCTTCATTTGTCCTAAAACAAATTATTTCTGATGTGGATGGTAGGTATTTCTTTCAGAATGGTTTTTATAGTAACCAAACCTTAATTCAATACATTGTATAAGATGGCATTTCAAAAATCCCCAAAATAGCACGATGTATTGTAATGACAAATGAAATTATGGGAAACCATGTAATATAACATTTGACCACATATTTTACTCATAAACATCATCATATTGTAAACTTACAGCGGCCAATTGAAACGCCGTCACACAAATAATAACCATGGATACCAAGAACTGAGCAAAGATAGGAGCTGAGAAGCAGTCCTGCAGCAGCGAAGATGCCTCCAGCGCCGCCTGGTGTTGTCGCACGATATTTCGCAGTCGAGACCAGACTGTCTTCTCTTGCTCAGAAGATAGCATACCCTGTAGAGAATAACACCATCTAGTGAGAGCAACAAGAACAAATTGTGTTCAGAGCCATCTATGAGAGGGTTTAACGAAACTTGTAGTAAATACGAAAGCCAAGGGGCTTATGGTTGTCATATTGGTTTTCTTTCTCATTAGCTAATGAGTTTTAACTGAAAAAACTTACAAGGCAAACCTTTCTTAGAAGCTACGAAAATCTCCAACATCTCTTTTTTCCAACAGTTTGAAAGTCCTTTACCTTTTACCCCGTCAGCGACATCTAGCGAAACTAGTGTGTAACTGTTCATTTCTTTTGCGACTACTACTGCTTCATCTTTGGCGGACTATACAAGGTTCCTACAATCATAAAAGATGGCGCTAAAATCTAAAATGAAATAACAAGGATTTACTGTCATTCGGTGCAAATGGAAAATAGGCAACTCGAAACAAGGAAAACAAACATCAACAAGGACAATTGTCCATCCTGAATATCGTCGAAAATGGAACTTTGTCCTATGGTAAAATTGATAAATACGATGTACTTATGCTGAAAAAAAACGACCAATTTTAGGTATTTACGTACACTCAGAAATATATGACAAATTATAAATAATTTGTTTTGGGCCTACATATTAAGTTAAGACTTGATTTAGACAATATTCACTTTTCACTTATTATTTATTTGATTTTGCTCCTAATTTATAATTGACAATTGACAATATTCCATTTGGGTTTAATTATTTTACAACAAAAATAAATTTGGTTATAAATATTTTTCAGCACAATTATACTTCGACTAAATTCACTTTAGTTGATATTAATTTTGGTCCAAATTCAAAATGTTCAATTCAAGTAGACGACTTTCCATTTGCACCGAAGGTCAGTAAATCCTACTAATAACTATTTTTACAGCTTTATCCACGGAATCCGTATTTTTGGTTTGCATTTAATCCGAATTAGGCAGAAAACTTGTTTGTTCTTCTGATAATAATTTAGAAAACCGGATAACGTAATAGTTAGGGGCCGTGTTTGCAAAACTATAGAGTCTAGAGTCGAATCCGGTAAGAGCAAACACTTTTATTAAGAATACGAATGTCTGCGAGCGATTGATGGGTTTTAAATGAGTTTATAGTAAGTAGGTATTTAACTATTTATAATATGAGAGAGAGAGGGAGAGAGAGAGAAAGAGAGAGAGAGACATTTATTTACACATAATCGATACACATAAAAATACATTAGATGGAAAAAAAATAAAAATAACATTCCTGATTAAAGACAGTACAATAAGTGTAAGTTTTCGGTTAGAAAATACGTCTCGATCGCGTTCGCGTAAAATCTCAATTTGTATGGAAACACGAACATCGCAAACTTTTCGCTAGAGGCGCTGTTCGTGTTTCCATACAAATTGAGATTTTAACGCGAACGCGATCGAGACGTATTTTCTAACCGAAAACTTACACTAAGGGCACTGGATGGGAACACAGCCCGGCCCATCGCAAACCCGTTCACGATAAGTACCATCAATATGTGGTTATCCATGGCTTAGTACCTGCATCCTGCTTGTGTTGCAGATGTTTATGGGTGGTGGTGATCTCTTACCATCAGGAGACCCACTTGCTCCTTTGCCATCCAGTCGAATAAAAAAAAAGCTTTGCTTAGTTTGGATTAATACATGAATCTTATATAACATACAGAGAACTCAGATAAAATATACCTGAAATTGGCCCACCGTTGGATATAGGCCTCCTTCATATCCTCCATGTAGTCTCACAAAAAATACAAATACCTTAATTACTACTTACTTACCTTTCTATACCTTAATTATCCCACTATACGAAAGTGATATGGCAAAGTTACCTGCTCGTTCGGCACCAGGTCATCACAAAGTGTCCTCAGCTCAAGTCCAAGCAATCGCAGTCTACAGCGGCACTGGGCAATCAAGGTTGTCACCAGAGTATCTTTGCCCACGTTCAGGTAAGCTGCTATGAAGAGAGCCACCACTTGATGCACGTAGGTCAGCTCATAGGCCGGGGATTTTGATGTATCGTAGGGATACCTGGGATTAGGGTTTCAAACTACTTATAATAATTGAATGAAATATAAAGGAATACAGACACTTTTTAGTGCATACCGTAAACTGCTTCAACTTTGCCTTCTGGCCCCAACATTGCCTGATTCGATTTAGAGTCGATAACTTAGCACTCTTATAGGTTTTAAACTTTTATGTACACGGGAATTATTATTACGGGGGGATAAAAGTTTAAAAACCTAGAAGGGTGCTAGTTATCGACTCTAAATTGAATCAGGCAATGTTGGGGCCAGAGGGCAAAGTTGAAGCAGTTCACGGTACTATGCAAAATATATAATGTCGTTACCATTGTTTAATGGCCAGTGATGGCCGTGGTCAATAATTTCTCGGCAGAGCTAACGGTAGCTTTGACTATGCAGATAGTTAATATATCCATTCATCATTGTTAGTCAGTTTCATGAGAGGCTTTCTTTTTTTTTTAATCTTACACCACAGTCAATAAACATAATTTTATGGAGTAAATTTTATTATTACCGTTTCAGCAAATATTATTAATAGAGTACCAACGCTGACTCCGTTGGATCGAAATTTTTGCGACTTGTCCTTCCGTTGTAGAACCGTGGGATGCTAATGACTTTCGACCTGAGCGGGCGAAATGCTCGAATATTCGCCCACTGCCATGACGATCTACCTTAGAACTTACCAAGCTCTTAAAGGCAGTTGATTTTTTTCTGCGCTGCTTGCCCAGCCCGCGACTGTCACCGTCGTCAGACAGAAGTATAGCAGTTGTTGCAGACTCGTTTCTCGGTTACAACTCGAAACAAGTATTAAATAATAGTACATTGTGTCTTAAGGGCGGTAAATAAGGAATTACGAACGAGCGTCTATTAGTAGCCCGAAGTCGAAGACTGAGGGGCTTTAATGAGTCGATGTTCGTGATTCTAGTACCGCCCGTGCGACATACAATGTTTTTCATCACATTTGCGAGTAAAATTGTATATTTGTAAAAGAAAAAACTAATACTTTTTTCAAAAATAGCCGATACCGCTTACTGCGCTCTTGGCAGCGCCATCTGTCCGCCGGCCTCCCGCTCCGCAGCATGTGCATGGCGTGCGTGTGCAGCGCGCGCAAGGAGCAGCAGCACACCATGCAGTAACAAACTCATGCGACCGACCTTGGGCTTCATGATATGAAAATTAGTACGGGCAATGACTCATTTACCGACCACGGGTTTCACGACAAGCACATTAAGGGTCGAGGGTTTTATTTGGGGGGTTGCAACCAAGGTAGCTTGCGTGTAATGACACTGTTTACGAGCAAGTGTGATGAAAATATATTAAAATCGAAAAGACAAAGAAGAATTGTCATTGCGACACCAACTAGCCCTCTCAGGTTGGCGCTCTTCACTTCGACACCGATGTTGTAAAATAAACCTAACCTAAACTAAACTAAATTTATAGTTGTGTATTTTTACAAGATTTTTCATCATTTTCATTTAGTTTCAACTCTGTCCTGAGGCCGTATTGCTAACGTTTTTGACGCTCGCAATCGCAATCAAATGACAGTTTTTGTATGCGAAATCTGTCATTTGATTGCGAGCGCGAGCGTCAGAAACACGTTAGGCAATACGGCCTTAGGTTTTTTTATGTCTATCGGTAACCAAATCCAAGTTAAAGTTAACCCACTTCTATAGTGGCCGGATTGACTTGAAATTTGGTATACATATGTAAATTTGATGACACTGCGAGTACAGTCAACAAAAAGTACAGTTAGCAAAAGTTTGTACTATTTTTTCAACAGAAACTTATTACAAATTCCCGTCCTATCTTTTACATTTACCTCTGAACAATTTCCCTGCCCCTCCCCTCCTCGCCCCGCAGCATCTGGTCAGCATCAGCAATGATGCCGCCGACTGTGCGCCGGCGCACCACCACGCTCGCGATCTTCGTCGCCTGCGCGAGGTTCGTGAACAAAAGGAACGCCGTGCCGGTCATCAGGGGCAGGTTGCCCCAAATCATGAACATGTCCACAACTTGGATGATAAGGTAGGTTCCTGGAAGTTTATTTATACAGAATGTTAATTAATTAACTGAACACCGCAGACACCCCAAAACATATGATTTTAAGTGAGATTGCATTTATTTCTGAATACCTTAATTATTTCAGAAAATATTCATGTGTTTTCTACGAGTACGTCAGTAATTCTACTTGACTTCTAACTCTACACCAACTCTAGACGCATAAGTAGTAAGTATTTCTTATTCGCGCTCTCTTTGCGCTTTCATGTTTTTCAAACGTTTTTAGAAAAAATCAAACTGACAGCCAAATGGCCAGTATTAAATTATCTAAATAGTATGCACCCTTGCTGAAACATTTAATTGGCGATGTTGCATTTTTGTAACTTTTACCCCCTTATTCATAAACGACAATCAAACCTATTTTCGTTAAAATGCCGCTAAAATTCGTTTGTCCTTATCTGTCACTTCGACATTTGTATTTGTTAGAAAGGGACAAAGCATTTGTTAGTTAACATAGGCTTGTTAAGTTTTATGAATAAGGGGGTTAGACTGTGCACAATAAGAAAGGGATTAAAAAAAACACAAACACTGTACACTATATTTTAGTCTCTTAGCTATGTTTGTATTTGTTTTGTGTGACTTTCCGTAATTTCACTCATCTGTGGCCCGGCGGAAGACCAGTGCTGGTTTTCAACCAGCGATATGCTGAGCCGGGACCTTTTTATAGCGACAACACTTCTTATTATTATTTTTCCTAACCTGTGTAATGTGTTACTGCTGTTATAAATAAATTATTTTCTTTCTTTCTTTCTTTCTTTCTTTCAAACACAACCTGATTTAAAACATAGTGTAATCGATTCCAATCACGATTCTGAGCAAATTACTTTCCGGTTTTCAGTTATTTAATGAACACCTTATTATAAACGCCATGAACTTATTTTTAAGAATAATTTATTGAATCAGGCGTTACTATGCGGAGGTCCATATCAATAACTAACCATGAACTAACACAATAACTAAATCTAATAAGTGTAGTGTGCTGGTGGTATTTTTTCTAGGTATTTAACGTCCTGCCTGATTTGGTCATATCCCTTAGATTAGAGATTTGTTCAAATCCCTGTTTTGGCCATTTCCTTACGACGTATACAGTTGATTAATTCAAATGGTTCAATATGGAGAAGTCATAAACTATGCGAGATAGCGAAATCTGTTCTTAGGAACCATGGCGTCGATTTTAGATTTAATAAAAATGATTTGTTTTTTTTTTATTTATTAAAAACCTTTGGTTCTTACCCAAAAGAAACATAAATGAAATGAAGGCGTAGCAATTATATAGAAAACGCTTTTCCCAACTCAGCCCATCGGGCACCCAAAAGCCGAATACCTTCAACGCAGTTAGCGACAAACTGACAGACAGATTTACATTACTTTCGAAAAATTTCATTTTATCTACTTATTTTCTTTGAGAGAAAACAGCGACAGGACTGAACTAGATTAAATTTGAACTGAAAATGTAGAGCTTTTCTTTGTGATGCTTGATTACAAATTTCAGTGGTCAATAACATTTTTAAGGTGATTTGAAGTAGTTCTTCCCAGAAATTACATTGTCAATTCTCATGCTCGTAAACTTTGTATTCTTATTATTTATGCCGGATGTAGGTAACATAAAATATTTTTTATGCTCTATTGCATAAAGTAATATCTTCATCTAAAACCAAGATAATCAGACACTAACAGCCACGAACAACTTTAAAAAATAAAATTATAATATTATATTTTTTATTTCATGTTAAAACAAGACAATTTTAAAAAGTTATAGTAACAGTAATGCATTAAAAATAAAAGGTGAAAGCACATTTATTTGCACTGTTGCTGTTTATCCTCGCAATGGAACTGAAAAGCAAAGTGTGTTTATAAAACTCCTATCAGGGTTCCGTTTTTGTCAGCTGAGGTACGGAACCCTAAAAAGGTGCAGGTGGTAGGACCTTGTGCAAGGTCCGCCCGGATTACTACCACCATCTTGCTCGCTAATCCTGCCGTGAAGCAGCAGTGCTTGCACTGTTGTGTTTCGGCGTGGAGAGTAAGACACCCAGTGAAATTACTGGCACGTGATGTATACCATCTTAGGCCTCTAGGTTGGCAACGCATCTGCAATACCCCTGGTGTTGCAGATGTTTATGGGCGGTGGTGATCTCTTACCATCAGGAGACTCACTTGCTCGTTTGCTATCCAGTCGAATAAAAAAAAAAGAATAAGAATGAAAATGTTGGCTACCCCTGCTAACTTGATAATTGCAGGGCTGACCACACAGCACACACAATTATGATATTACTATAACCATTGGCTTTGTCTGTTTTGGTTTCGAATATACGATTGCCGTAGCCAAAGCGACTCAATAATTACTATGGTTAATTAATTTAGCTTCTCTAAATGTCTTAGACTAGACGTCATGTCATAAATTCATGTCTGTAAAAAAATGCAAAAGCTATGTCTATCTCTTCGTTATTTTTTCACACTAAAACAGCTAGACTGATTTCAATGATATATATCCTAGCTTATTTTAGCAGTCTAGTACTTACTTAAGACCTAGACGTGGGTCACCAGTTTTTTTATTTGGTTTTTTATAATAAAGTTCTTTATTCAATGTAGAATTTGTTCTTTATGAAGTACATTCGGCCATTATTCTTAGTGTTAATTTGTTCTTTATAAAATACGCGAGGACTCACAAAGACGTATAAGAATCTCAGTTAAGCTAGTTATTTTTTGGATTCTTTCTCCATGAAGAACGTAAAGTGGGATTTTTTTCTAGTCTACACCCAAATTGTAGGGTTTCGTTAGACAGGTTTTCCCAAAACCTTATAGATTCCCAAAGATTATTATGAAATTATAAGTACATTAAAAAAATATAGATTGTTATTCGATTTACTAAGATAAAATTTTAAGTTAACGAATAAAAATTACACATACACATAATAGTCGATTAAAATGTTATATTGTATATTTGGCGCATTTTAGTACGGAACCCTATGCTGCGCGTGGCCCGACACGCATTGGGGAATGTCTGAAAATTTTAGAAACACTTGAAACTTTTTATATCAATAGAAATAACCTTTCTAATTAACAGAAAAAAATATCGGATTTTTAAGGAGCATCAATTAATAAAAAAAAATGAAAGAGTTTTCTTTACCGCCAAATTACGACAGTCCGGTCGGTTACGGGTTGCTCCATAGTCCAGAATAAAAAACATTAAAAAAGAATTTATGTGTCTTTGACTCGATCGTTTTGACAGGTGACACTTTGTACCGGGCCGAATAATACTGACATGGAAATACCGACCCTGTTTTTCATGTACACGCCCATAGAAACTGACATGAGCTTCTATGGGTGTGTAGATGAAAAACAGGGTGGGTATTTCCAGCCGGTAAAGTGTCACCTGTCAAAACGATCGAGTCAAAGACACATAAATTCTTTTTTAATGTTTTTTATTCTGGACTATGGAACAACCCGTTACCGACCGGACTGTCGTAATTTGGCGGTAAAGGAAACTCTTTATTTTTTTTTAATTAATTGATGCTACTTAAAAATATGATATTTTTTCTGTTAATTAGAAAGGTTATTCCTATCGATAAAAAAAGTTCTAGCGTTTCTAAAATTTTCATCCATTCCATTGGCCGATTTTTACCCGACTGGCCGAAGGAGGATTATTTATTAAATACGAGTCTTCGAGCATTAATTTGGTCACGAGCATTAATTTAAGACCCATTTCATCGAAAAATCCTTTAAATTGTCGTACAAAATGACAGATATTAGATCTTAAGTGGCTCCCGAATTAACGATCGTGACTGACCGTACTAGTTAAGTACAACTTAGAAAAATACGCTGTGGACTAATTTGTGGGGAATCCCCATTTTTCTTAATCCCATGGGATAAAAGTTTACGTACCTAACAAAACCGCATCTGAAGGCTAAAGGGCAGTCCATTGATTAGTGTTAACTGGCGGTTAAATGTGATGCCGTCTCCGTCTATTCGAACAAAACAAATAGCGACGGCATCACATTTAAACGTCAGAGTTAACACTAATCAATGGATGGTGAAACAGCCCCTAAGTGTTGAATATTGACCGCATATTTTTCTTCCGCTTGACTTTATCCATAATATTATAAAAGCGAAAGTGTGTATGTTTGTCCGTCTTTCACGTCGAAACGGAGCGACAGATCGACGTGATTTTTGGCAAAGAGATGTTTATGGGCCATAGAGTGACATAGGCTATTTTTTATCCCGGAAAAATGCACAATTCCCGAGGGAACGGCGCACGATAACCGAATTCCACGCGGGCGAAGCCACGGACAAAAGCTTGTTAGTATATATTTAAATTAGTATAAACATTGTTATATCAAGTTGGTAAGCTAAAAGCTTTTCACAGAATTGATAGTATACATTACGCCACTTAAGCCATTAAAAGTAATTAGAGATTAGTTACTATACATTACCCAAAGGTCCATTCTAAAAGTGCTATTGGGTAAACATAAAAGATATAGCACTTCTGACGTTTATAGAGATTCTGATGTTCTTACAGTTAGGCAGCTATATATTTCAAATTGTATCTTGAAAATTCATAAAAATATAAAGCAAGATCAAAGTATATTAAAAAAACGTAATCCCTATTATGTAATAAAAATATCTAAAACTAGAACAAATTTTGCTAAAAAGCAATTTGAAATAGCATCTGCATTACTTTATAATAAAATAAATAGGATAACGAAAATGTATAACTTGTCTTATAGAGAATGTAAAAATCTAATTACAACTTGGCTAAAATCTAAAAGTTACTTTGATATAGAACAACTAATGGCTTGAAATAGTATTTGTACTCTTGATCATATTGTTTCTTGATTTTCTTAAGCTTTCATTTATTAAGATTTGTTGCCTTAAGTAGTAAGGTAAAACAATTTTGTTTGTTACTTAATATGTAAACTGTGTAGGTTATTTTATTAAACTGCTTTGTAACTTTCGCATAAACTACTTTAAGAACTATTATTAGTTATTAGCTATTATTTTTGACTTTGTAACAACTTGTATGAAAGAGCGAATCCCTCCTAATACAAGTGATTCACTTATAAGGAGGATTCAACACTAGTTTTTAAAACAAAAGTTGAAAATAAATAATTTTAATTTTAATTTTAATACACTATACACTATGTTATACCCGCGGCTTTGCACGAGTAAAGGTGCGACCAAACCGCTGCTTAAAAAACGGTGACGGCACAGAATCGCAGTGACGTGCCGTAAACGTCAGTACCACTACCATGAGTTTACAGTGACCGTACTCGACAGCGACGGCGTAAATTATTTGTATGGAGAATTGTACAGTACCCTTAGTGTAAGTTTTCGGTTACAAAATACGTCTCGATCGCGTTCGCGTTAAAATCTCAATTTGTATGGAAACACGAATATCGCAAACGTTCCGCTAGGCGCTGTTCGTGTTTGCATACAAAATGAGATTTTAACGCGAACGCGATCGAGACGTATTTTGTAACCGAAAACTTACACTAAGAGCACAGCGCCTCTACAAATAATTTGACGCCGTCGCCATCGAGTACGGTCACTGTAAACTCATTGTAGTGGTACAGGTCTTTGCCGAACAAAAGTTGTGATGTTTACGGCAAGTCACTGCGATTCCGCACCGTTTGCGTATTTTAAGCAGCGGTGTGGAAAGCATTAAAAAAAACGGTGCGCATAAATAGAAACAGAAATAAACATACGATCATCATCATCATCCCAGCCTATATACGTCCGACTGCTGGGCACAGGCCTCCTCTCAGAACAAGAGGGCTTGGGCCATAGTTCCCACGCGGGCCCAGTGCGGATTGGGAACTTCACACACACCATTGAATCGCTTCGCAGATTTGTGCAGGTTTCCTCACGATGTTTTCCTTCACCGCAAAGCTCGTGGTAAATTTCAAATGTAATTCCGCACATGAATTTCGAAAAACTCAGAGGTGCGAGCCGGGGTTTGAACCCATGACCCTCTGCTTGAGAGGCGATAGGTCAAACCACTAGGCCACCACGGCTTTTTACATACGATGCGTCACTGCGATTCCGTACCGTCGCCGTTTGGTCGCACCTTAAATAATTAATCGTTGCATAGATCCAGTAGTTTAATTAAAATTCTTAGTGGTCTTCTTTGTGGTTTTCATTGACGTTGCACTAAAAATAATTGTATAAAATTACATAACTCGAAAACTAAGTAACTTTCGAAATATGAGATTCCGAGATTTTATTCCAATACCTTAGGAATATCGGGAAAAAAGTAGCCTATCCCAGGACTCAAACTGTCAGTATACCGAATTTCATCTAAATCAGTTCAGCGGTTTAAACGTGAAAATGTAACAAACAAACAGACTTTCAAACTTTTGCACTTATAATATTAGTGGGATAGTAGGATATCTAACATATGTAAGGCTTGCCAGATAAGACCCGCATACAGTGGACGCTTATCTCAATGCTAATTGGACAGCTACCCTAATATCAGACTGGTTATTTTATTATGTCACATAGACATACAGGGGCTTTAAATTAAAGGTTCGATTGTACTCACAAATTTAAGTGACTTTTATTTTGAAACATTTTCAAGAAACTTAAATTTAGATCATTTATTGGGGTGTGTAATGATTGGTATAACAACTTATGATATATTTTCACTGGATATAACAACATTTAATATAATTTCATTGGATATATCACTCAAGGGTCATACTAAACTTTTGGTATAACAACAGTCAGTATAATTTCATGGCGTTTAATGTTCAAATAGTATAATACATTTTTGATATAACGTTTAATGGATATAGTGTACCTTACCTATATTGGATATAAGTATTAGAGGTGTAATGTTTTGTAAGATATAATTTAAAAAACTATAGTATTATACAAAAGAGTCGATTCTGGTGTTTTGACGGCCGCTACCGCGGCACACTCGCTTCGCTCGCTCGGCTCGCGCGCTGTAAGGTCATAGTTCCACCTAACACTCCTCCTCGCTTCGCTCGTCGTCGTAACCTAACCTACACCAACCTGCCTTAGAGCAAAATAGGTAAGACATAATAGTAGTAAGTAGTAGTAGAATAGTAGTAAGTAATAGTAATTGTTTGTTGTACAGTCATATCTACATACGAAACCATTTTGCAAATTGCCGATTTCGCACTTCTCTGGCATACGCCCTTAACCTGTAGTTTGTCACAGGTCGCGAGGTCACAGGAATGTAAATGAAGGTCAAGGTTATATGCCGGTTCCACGTAACTTCCGGTGCCCAGCACTCCCCCTCATTCTAACCCCAAGCAAATCATTACAGGCCTTAATTTAGCTAGCCGTCATGTACCTAATGTGGACTTTAAAAGTTACAATAAAATATGTAAGCAGTGTCGAGCAGAATAACATGCAGGGTATATAATATATTGCAACGCCTTATAAAAAACATAATTACTTTTTTTTAATCTTAGGGCCTACAGTCATTTTATCAATGAATTTACAATAATTACATTAACCAGGTTCAGTTTTAAGAAGAGAGAAAAACTCAAAATTAAAACTTCGTCTTATACAATTTTTAATTATTGTAATTTCGATTAAAATGTACGTAAATTGAAAGCGTGTTTGATGGATAACTTTTATGAAGGAAATATAAACCACTTACGTTTATTTTTAAATGGTTAGCTAATTAATTTGTGGTAGTGTAGCGTGGTTAGAAATACTTAATACGATCTAATTAAAGAGGTACATAACTAAAATAAGGAGTGCAGTATTCGCCAACAAAGTGTTTTGCAGTTTGGCGAAGTATAAATTGTAATGTTTTTTATCATCATCATCATCATCATCCCAGCCTATATACGTCCCACTGCTGGGCACAGGCCTGCTCTCAGAATGTTTTTAATATAACATAAAAAAAATACTAAATCATTTAACGGTTTTAGTAACCAGTGACATGATTCTTGTCACCAGTGACATGATTCTTGTCACCAGTGACATGATTCTTGTCACCAGTTTCGTTTCGTTTCACTCAAATCACGTAACGACCCACACCTACTCTACATACAAAATTCCCTATTACTGCTTACATTTGAGGGCCAGATTTTTTGCCGCCCAGTATATATATCACAAAAATTCCCGACATTGTCACTTCAAAGCTCAATATCTCAAAAACGGCTGAACCGATTTTGATAAAACTTGTCTAAGAACCATTGCTAAAAACCCTGTTTTCAAATAAAAAAAACCGCATTCAAATCGGTTCACCTGTTTAAGAGCTACGGTGCCACAGACACACAGACACTTATAGCGTAGCGGTCAAACTTAGTTAGTTAATTAGTTTTAAATATTATTGATTATAAATATGTATGTTAGTCTGTAAGGAATTTATTGTATGGGCCAAGTTGCCCGAAATAAATGAATTTATTATTATTATTTATTATTATAACACCCCTCTTTTTGCGTCGGGGGTTTAAAAATAAAATACATGAAAAAAAAAGCAACGGGTAGGGGGGTCGCGAAATATTTCTTCATACTAAAGGGGTCGTGTGAAAAAGATTGAAAAACACTGATTTAACCTATAAGGCTGTATACGCTTTTGAGTATACTATCATCAAAGAATAAACCATCAGTGCACCGCAAGAAACTCGGCAGAACATATTTTTTTCAGAACAAATCTTATTTCACAAACAAAGTAAATTTCAAATAAGTACATATATATACTTAGATAAAAGATAAACATTTAATAAGTTAGAAATCTAATAAACTAGATACCTATTACAGATACTACTTAAGTAATTAATGTAGAAGATACCTTAATTACCCTATCCAATCAGTAGATGTAGTTAGAAAATGGTTTGCAAATTTCAAGAAATCTTACATACATAAGTACTGGTACATACCTACTACCTAAAAAAAGCCGTGGTGGCCTAGTAAAAAAGCCGTGGTGGCCTAGTAAAAAAGCCGTGGTGGCCTAGTGGTTTGACTCTCAAACAGAGGGTCGTGGGTTCAAACCCCGGCTCGCACCTCTGAGTTTTTCCAAATTCATGTGCGGAATTACATTTGAAATTTACCACGAGCTTTGCGGTGAAGGAAAACATCGTGAGGAAACCTGCACAAACCTGCGAAGCAATTCAATGGTGCGTGTGAAGTTCCCAATCCGCACTGGGCCTGCGTGGGAACTATGGCCCAAGCCCTCTTGTTCTGAGAGGAGGCCTGTGCCCAGCAGTGGGACGTATATAGGCTGGGATGATGATGACATACCTACCAACATTGCAAGTTTATAAAAAAATCCATCTCTAAGAGTGAAAAGAAAAGCAGGTTTTTTTACTTTTCAGTGTACTTTTCCAAAAGGAATTTATTTATGGTCGATTTTTCTTAATTAATTTCTTGCTCGCTTGACTAACCTTTTAATTTATAAGATCTAGGCCGCAGACATTAGGCTAATTCTCACAATTGAGCGTCCCAGCATTCTGCTAAGTAACGATAGTTTGCCAGCTCCAACAAGTGAGAAACCTGTAACGATGGGCGTAGATTGGTCAAATCTGTAGAGATCACAGCCTGGGCGGGCCGTGTAGACGCGGCTTAACGCGGGGTGCAGGATGATGAAAAAAAAACGGGCAAGTGCGAGTCGGACTTGCGCACCGAGGGTTCCGTACACATTTATAGGTATGTAAGTAAACGGGAATCGTGTCTTGAAGATATTTCGCGCTTTTTCCGAGTGATTTAATACATCCAGTGTATGCAGAGCCCTACTCTTAAGCAAAATGCACGCAGTGTGTGGTCAGATTATATTGGTCACTGATATTTACAGACAGACATAAAAAATCAAGATTTGTAGACTTTTCTAGTTGGTTGTGTTATAATAGCTACCTTCATACCAAATTTCAAGATTCTGAGTTCACGGGAAGTACCCTGTAGGTTTTGATTCCCTCGCGAGTTTCGAATATTTGCAGAAATTTGCAGCATAAACGGCTGCATCTTTTGATTGCGTTGGCTTAGAAGTATGATTTTTTCACAGCTCCAAGGGACAGTAAACCTCAGTATTTGATATAAATTTCAGCTTGATACCTCCACGCGTTCCCGAGAAAAAAGGTCTTGACAGACAGACAGACAGACGGGCAAAAACTGTTTTTTTTTTTTGGACAAAGCGTTACCGTATCTCACTAACTGTAGTTCAAGAGAGAATCAAGTGTATACTTTAATCAAACAAAAACTAAGTAGAGCTTGAAACTCAAACATTATTTTGACTGGTTTGCAAAAAAAAAACTAAAGTAAGTTTAGGTTTAAAAAAATCTGCTTAGCTTTAAGCAAAAAGAACAGTCTGACTTTTTTACAAGTGCAGAGCCATTAAAAAACTACATATCACCAAATTTCAAATCCATACCGACGGTTGAAAGGAGAAATTGACTAAGCGACATTTTTTTAAGATAGTGATGTTGTGATGTTCGGAATCAGTAAATTTTTCTCAGTCGTTTGAGCTGTCTCAAAATTTCCACAAAAATGTCGCTTAGTCGATTTCTCCTTTCAATCGTCGAACGATCACTAGAAGAATGTGAAGCGTGTCGAATTCGATTCAAGATTTGACCGAAATAAACATTACAAGTCATCAAAAGCTTAATCGCACTTTTAAAAAAACTCTCCTACACCGTCCCTTAAACAAAAAAAAAGCAATGCTGACAAATACTTGTTGCGAGTGGGCGTGTCGGCCCCGCCCACCGCACCAGGTCCAAGTCTCGTGCTCCTCGCAGGCAGTACCGCGTCGGAAGCCGCCGCCAGCACTCGAGATGGCGCACAAACTCAGATTCGACATGAGACTCCTGTCACCAGAACGCTGACGTCTACTCAAGCGGAAGGTAAGTCCAAGTTTTAAAACTTCCAAGTTTTAAGCTGATATAGTCCTTCAAAACCTCAGTTTAAAACTTATGTAGTTGTTTAAAACTTCCAAGCTTTTAGTTCTTTAAGACTTCCAAGTTTTAAAGTAATGCGGTCCTTCAAACCTCGAAGTTTTTAATTTTACATGGTTCTTTAAAACTTCCAAGTTTTAAGCAGACATGGTTCTTTAAGAGTTTTAAATCTTAAGCTGATATAGTTGTTTAAAATTTCCAAGTTTTACTTAAGTTGATATAGTTTTTAAAACCTCCGTTTTAAGCTGAAACGGTACCTTTAAAAGATTTTAGAAAAGAGTTTGAAAATAGTATCAGAACATTACACCTGTACCTTAGCGTTGAAAGAGTTGGCAGCAAAACTTTTTGGCAGAGTTAAAAGTCGCTTAAAACTTTATGAACAAGTGTCAAAGAGAAAAACTTTCCGGTAAAACTCGTCATTGACGATTTGACAAATATTAAACAAGTGGCTAATTTATTTTAAATCGAGACCGAGGAGAGTTGTGACAGAGGAGAGTAATGACAACGTCGATTTTTTTGATTTTATTAACTGCTAGCGAGCTCGCAATAGCGCGCGTTTTTAACCCCCGACGCAAAAAGAGGGGTGTCATAAGTTTGACCGCTATGTGTGTCTGTCTGTCTGTCTGTGGCACCGTAGCTCTTAAACGGGTGGACCGATTTGAATGTGTTTTTTTTTATTAAAAGCAGGTTTTCTAGCGATGGGTCTAAGACATGTTTTATCAAAATCGGTTCAGCCGTTTTTGAGATATTGAACTTTGAAGTAACAAAGTCGGGGGTTTTGCAACTTTTTGTTGGTTAGGTAATTTAGTTCAAGTCTCGAGATAGCAAACGCGCCTTGTTGAGAGCTTGCTAGCAGTTAAGAGGTTACCAAATAAATCGTCGTTGTCACTGCTCTCCTCTGTCACAACTCTCCTCGGTTTACCCTCCTTGCATTGTCATCCAACCTATCCGTCATAATCATCCCAACCTATATACGTCCCACTGCTGGAGTCAGGTCAGGTAAGCGGCCCCAGTGGGTTGCTTCGCAGGATGTGCAATTTCAATTTTCGCACAAGAGTTTTTTTCCTTGTAGGGATCTCAATATGACATTAGTAGCACAAAGGTTCCACCCTGGTACATGGATAAGTTTGTTCGACTGTACTTTTTCCACGCAGTCTCCATGCCGTCCATCAATAGGCCAAAGTATGTTATTAATTCCTAGAATTCAATTACGTAGCTTCCCACGTCAACTTGTGTTGTGTAACTGAAACATTATTGATGCGACTAGCTTGTGCCCGAGGCTTTGCCTCTGCAGAAAACTAAAAAAACTGGCCAAGAGCGTGTCGGACACGCCCAAAATAGGGTTCCGTAGCCATTACGAAAAAAATAAGTAATATTTTTCTAAGGATTTCGTATTTCATACGGAATCTTCCAAGTTTAGGTATATTTTATACCTTAGGCTGCTATTTACTCTTAAACTATTAATAATTCTCAAGCAAATTTAGCCGTCATAGTTTTCCTTGATATTTTGATATACTTACTACCATTTTGAATTTTTTCATATTTTTCCACCCACTTAGGTTTAGATTTTAGAGGGGGGGGGGGGGACGCTCGATTTTAATGAAAATTTGCACTTTCAAGTTGAATATTTTGCAAATATATCACTGAATCGAAAAATCGTTTTAGCAACCCCCTAATGATTTTAAAAGACCTATCTAACGATACCCCACACTACAAGATTGGATGAGAAAAAAAAAAACACCCCCACTTTACGTTTATGGGAGGAACATTAAAAAAAAAAAAATATTGTACTATTTTGTCGGCATAGTTTACATACATAACATATTCGTGCAAAATTACAGCTTTCTAGCATTGATAGTCCCTGAGCAAAGCCGCGGACGGACAGACACACAGACAGACAGACGTGACGAAACTATAAGGGTTCCGTTTTTGCCATTTTGGCTCCGGAACCCTAAAAACCAGCTAAGTGCGTGTTGGTCTCGCGCACCGACAGCTCCGTACAGATTTGTAGGTAGGTATCTTACAACATTTTGGCTCCGGAACCCTAAAAACCAGCTAAGTGCGTGTTGGTCTCGCGCACCGACAGCTCCGTACAGATTTGTAGGTATCTTACAAATATCCAGTGTTAGCAGAAACCCTCTCCTAAGCAAAATGTACGCAGTGTGGTGTCATTATTAGATTCATCACTGACACAAACACTACAGACAGACAAGCATAAAGCTAAAATTTTCAAACGTTTCTTATTGCTTGTGCTATCAGAGCTATCTATACTGTTCTATGGGATTTCACGTTATTTTTTAAGGGAACAAAGTAAACTTCAATAGCCAACTAAAAAGATACCCCTAAACATTGAAGTAAAGCCATTTCATTAAAGTAGGAAAACGGAGTCGTGCCCGGCGAAGTTGAACTATGTCGAGAATTTGACCCTGGCGTTTGAAAGGGCTTGAGTTTTTGTTGCCCTGTACAGGTTTATACCTAAACAATTTACTGTTAGCCGGATTTTAAAAGATTTTTTGAAGGTCACTAGCAAAGTAGAATTTTCTCCAGAAGTTTTTAAGGATTAATCATCATCATCACATCCCATATACGTCCCACAGCTCGGCACAGGCCTCCTCTCAGAATGAGAGGGCCTGGGTCGTAGCCCACGCGGGCCTAGTGCTGATCGGGAACTTTACACTCTCCATTGAATGCTTTGCAATTTTTTTCAGATTACCTCAAAATGTTTTCCTTCACCGTAAATGTCGTGGTAAATTTCAAATGTAATTTCGCACATGACTTTAAAAAAACTCAGAGGTGGGAGCCGGGGTTTGAACCCACGATCCTCGCGTGAGAGGTCATAGGTAGTTTCAGACTTTCCCATACTGACCGATCTAAATGAGCCACCCTGTAAGTATAGTTCATTAATATGGATCTCCACAAAGTAAAGCCTGATTCAATATAATAGTAACTACCTCTTTATAATAGTGATCTACTGTCAGCCAACAATGGAGCGTGCGTCCAACCCAATCAGACACCTTGTTTATCGAAGCCGACCAAGTTGTTATCTCAGTTACCCGGCACATCCAACTTTGCCCAACTAGCTGAGATTGCCCCAACATACATTGGGTTGCTAAGGCCAAACAGCGGTATTTGTTCTTAAGAACTAGAAATTTGAATTCGTAGCTTAAAATCCTACTATCTATCTATACTATCTATCTGGAAGAGATTGCTCTTAAGCGATAAGGCCGCCTATTGCTTACCTTGTAATTTTCTCTGTGTATCTGTTTTTCTATATCGCTTACTATTTTTGGTGTACAATAAAGAGTAATTGTATTGTATTGTATACTAATAAATACATAAATACTAACTCTAATAAATGTTTAGGGTTCCATGCCTTTAAAGAAAAAACAAACCCTTTATATGTTTATGTCGTCCGTCTGCCTGTCTGTCAAGATTATTTTTCTCAGAAACGCGAAAAGTTATCAAGCTGTAATTAATAATCGAATACTCAGGTCTGCTACCACTTGAAGCAATGAAAAGATCAAAATTAATTAAACGCAATTAATTGATACAGCTTAGTGATTGAAAAATATGTACTTAAAAGAAAAAACAAGTCCAGTGGTCTAGAATCGACCCATTCAAAATCGTGATCAGCTCTAAAATTCTCGGTAATGGGTTACTTACCAGTTTCTAGATCACATGTTATTTTTTCTTTTTCTTTTTTGGTTTTTCTATTTTTAACCGACTTCAAAAAAAGGAGGTTATCAATTCGGTTGTATTTTTTTTATGTCTGTTACCTCAGAACTCCGTCATTTATGAACCGTTTTGATTTTTTTATTTCATTCATATAGGAATGCCTTCAATTAGGTCCCATAAGCACCAAATCAGGATCTGATGATTGGATCCTAATGAAATCGAGGGAACTCTTCAAATGTTGTAGGGACAGCTATGGTAATTTGGATATGTTTAGTAGTAACTCGTGCATTTGCTCTTGAAATCATCATTTGGTGAAGTGGAATTGATGATAAAGACCACAGTTGACCACCGGAGCTGCTCCTTAATAACACGTACTTCAGGGGTTGAATTTCAATTACTTTAACACAGTTGCTAAGGCATTTATGCTCGTCGTAATGCATATGGTGTAATGGAACGGGTGATGAAGCACCAGAACTCCTCAATATTTTATGAACGTCTCTGCATCGGAAAAAAAGCAATCTTTCGTATAAGGTGACAAGCAGTTGACATCAAAACATAAATGTGAAATGAAAGCCAAGTTCAATATTATGATATATGCCTTGATTGTTGGCTTTAACGACAAAAGAAGTGAGATCTAAACGGGTGCCAAGTGCCAAAGTGCCAAATTCAATGGTGGTTTATAACAACTTAAAATGTTAATTCTTCTTATAACTTAGGATAATATATTGAAGCCTAAGGTCGGACTTGGCTAGTTTTCATATACGAATTATATTATAGCCTTCGCAAGTTTTAAAGCTGTACTTAAGTTCTTATTTTATGTTTCCGAAAATTTGGCTTGCTGGTAGGTACTTCATAATAATTCGTATATGAGAATTAGCCAAGTCAGACCTTAGGCTTCAATATAATATCCTAATTTATAAGAAGAAATGATATTTTATGTTGTTATAAACCACCATTGAACTGGCCATTGAATTTCTTTTGTCGTTAAAGTCAACAATCAAGGCATTTACCATAATATTGAACTTGGCTCTCATTTCACATTTATGTTTTGATGGGATTTTATTTACACTAAAAAGCATGAAAAAAATATTATACAAAAAATTGAACCGACTACAAAAAACCATGAAAATATTTTTCTACCAGTCTGAAGTCGGTGCCTCCAGCCAGCAGGAGTGATTGAATCCCAATATATACGAGTAGTATTTAGGTGAGGTAGACGACTATAGGTCCACTCCTACTGGCTCGTGCTGAGGCACCGACTTCAGACTGGTAGAATCAGAGATCAGGGAACATAAACTCAGGGAGGACATTCCACTCCTCAGCTGTCCAGGTCCTACTACGAAATGCAAAATTCGATCTTGCCGACCCGCTGACGCTTATAAAAAAAAAACATTTAATTCGGAAAACGGGTTCCACATGTTGTTAGTTATTAGTTAGTTACAAAAAAAAGCTTATATACTATGTTAGTTCTTAGTTATTGTAGAAAAATTAATATAAAAAAGTGCCGAACAACAAATAGGTACCTGACCACCTCACCGATCCCCACTCCTCACATGGAGATCCATGAAGCGTCCAAGGACCGCGGAGTCCAACCTATCCGCAATCATCTGCAGGATCCTATTGCCACTGCCCCGCACACGCTGGATAATAGACGTAGACTTTTTGCGCATTACTGCATAAAAATCCTCCACGCCTGCATCCGCAAACATTCCCGACGCGCTGCAGAAACGGGGCAGCCGCAACAAAGCCCAGTATAATATTAATAAGAGTGAGAAGGACGGTACGATAGGAACTTCGATTTTCGAATTTCGTAGCATCTCAACCGCTAACTGTTAAAAATCTGTATACTGTTAGCGTATACCGTCGTAAACCCAAAGGGCTCGCAACAAAGATTGTGATTACATGCAAAACATTTAGCCGCCTTTTGTGTCCGTTATAGTCCACGTTATAGTCGATAAACCAATGACTATCGCTTGGTCACATCTTAAGTTTAAACCTTATAAAAATGATAGTAAAGTTCAAGTTAAAACGAGCAGAAAAAGCTCTACGGTGAACCATCCGCATTTATAGCAAGTGCAAAGACGCACATTACACAGTTGTTCCTGTATTATAGAATTAAATATTTTGTGTAAAAAGCCCATGGTAAACATTTCATTAAAAACAAGTTTTTGCTGATTGTACTTGCAACTGTTATCCAACTTAAATAAAGTGTATCAAATTTCAAGTCAATCCGACTACTGTAAGTGGGTCAAAATGAACTTGCAAGATTTGATTTGCAACTGTTTATTAAACTAGTGCTTACTAGCTCTAATCTACTACTGTTACTTATATAAAAGTTCGTAAAATCAAAAAATAAATGGAATATATCAACATCCACATCCACAAAAGTACTCTCTAGAATAATACCACAATCTACAAGTTGCCATTTTCAACTCGGATTATAATTGTCGGTCCAACTCTCTATCTGCTTTGTGGTCCACCTGCGTCTTGGTCCGTGACCGTGATTGACAAGCAAAATTTATTTGTGCACTGCAGGGATTGCCAGATATTTAAATAAGTATACAGTTATCTATCTTTCTCTTCACCAATTCTATTTCAAATAATAAATGCGGATGCGAGTTTGTGTTTTTGTTACGTTTTCACGCTTAATTCGGTATAGCCGTAGTTTGAGACCATAAAAACGGTCAAACGCTGATGTTTCGATCGTTTTGCCAAACCGTGGATAACTAATACGATTAAATGGGTCACGATGGGTACTGTGCTTGATTTACAAGTTTCCTCGTTACAGCATTAAACTCACGTTTATACTGTACAATACGACACACTCAAGCCACTAATTTATTACGGACAAACCAGATAGCTCTAATTTTCGATCAGTGTGTTTCCCCATCCTATCATATGGAGCTTCAATTTAGGTTACCATCCATCGCTCATTGGGGGAAGACTATGTCCAACAGTAGACTGTTATAGGCTGATGAATACTGATGATGACGATGATGGTTCAAGATGTAATGCTCAAATTGGAGGTAGCACAAAGGGAATGGAAAGAAAATTGGTGTCTGTGAGAAACAAAGCCTTATCCACATTGCCAGAAAGCATGGCTCTTGGTGCATACCTACTAGGTTGGAGGCCATGGCACAAGAAAATACCACGGGAAGACTACAGATGCAGTAGGTAGAAAGATGATACCGTGAAAGTAGCACAAGTCTCAAACTCGGAAACCGATTTACTTGGCAATGACGGTCTTTCTGAAAACGCTGGAAGTATAAAAAAAGTGACATGTAAAACAGCACCTTGCGGTTTTGAGTTGTTTAGTTTTTTATTTATTAATTTTAACACCAAGTGATAGCCATTTTTATTCTTATCAACAAGTAACATAGGCTTTATTTTATTTTATTTTAATTAAACTCTACCCGTGGCTTCGGTCGCGTAAACCATTTAGTGTAGCAGTCGATTTGAAATTCCAGGATTTTAATAAATTCCCAAAATTATGCGTGATCTTCATATACGTACGTTCGTCTCCGGAACTCCGTATTTCGGAATCTGTCTCGGAGAGATATGCCCAACATTGCCCGCTCCATCGCCCTTTGCGAATAAAATTAAACTATATTGCGATTAATAATACAAAATATTCAGATTTTCAACTTAAACAAGAAGTAAATTTTATTTAGGACCCAAATCGAAAAAGTCAATCAACTTCCATTAATTAACAAGCCATCAATATTCTGTTTAATTGTGATTGTATTTCATTAATTTGAAGGGTTCTCCATCCCCTGAGAGTTCTTGCACTTACCGATAAATAGATTGAGTATTTATTTCAGTACATTAGATTTGGCTTGCCTTAATTACTAAAATAATGAAGTATTATCGAACAAATTAAATCGTAATCTTCTGTCGAACTTTTTAGGAGTATCAGTTAAAAACCTAAAAACTAAGATTCTAACCTTAACCTAAATCTTTAAAACCCTATCCCTAACCTAAACCTAGGTTCCAGTCCGGTGTTATTTAATAATAAGTAATAATCAATGGTTAATTATGTTATTATGATTGTGACATATAATATTTAATAATGGATAATTTTATTTAATTTGTTTGTATAATCGAAATTGTTTTAATGTTGTGGAATTATTTATAAATCTACTAATATAGTTGTAAGATTTAATATTATTAACCATCTATTGGCATCTATGGCCATTGTGTTTGAAATAAATGGATTATTATTATTAAACTAATCTAAACTTAATCTAAAACTTTAATCTTTAAAAACTAAGATTAGAATCTAAGTGGATGATTATTGTAATTCAGTGAAATTAACAGATTAATTTTTTTTTAGTTGGCGTTTCGTGTTTCATGTAGTTGTGATAACCTAGTGGATTAACCTATGGCCTCTCAAGCAAGCCGTGGTACAAACCCAGGCCAGTGGGCTACCAGGTGGCCTGCCAAGATATTTGTCTTTGCCCACTAAAGCGTTGATTACAAAGAAGATATTGCCATATAACCCGAAGAACCGATAACCGTTGGGGTAGACGAGTTCTTGAGTGGAGACCACGGATCAGCAAACGTGGCGTAGGACGTCCTCAGACTCGGTGGAGCGATGATCTTCGCAGGGCGGCTGGCAAGAGCTGGGTGAGAGTGGCCGAGGATCGTGCTCAGTGGCGTGCCATGGGAGAGGCCTATGTCCAGCAGTGGACGAACCGACGAACATAGGCTGATGATGATGATGATGATGAAAATATTTAAATAGTTAGGTATCTATCTCTAGTGCGGCCTCAGACTAAGAAAAATTTGCCCACTTAAAAAAAATTGCCCACTAGAAAAAAATTGCCCACTAAAAAAGTCTATTGGCCAGTCTTGGTCTAAGAGCTCTGTACTAAGTTAGAACTATAGTTATAAACAGACATAAGTTGGTATTGTGTTAGTAGGGCTAGATTAAGCTAGTAATGCGGGGAATTGCGACTCGGCACGCACCGCATATTTACCGGTGGCCTGTCATACTGTTTAATGCTGTTGAATATACGTGTTTCCTTGTAAGCGACCTCTAACCTCGTAACTCCGTGTTCGTGTTGGGCTCGTTCAAAAAGATTTTATAGTAAACTAGCTGTTGCCTGCGAATCCGTCCGTGTATAATTCGTTTATCGCTATCCCGCGGGAACTTTGCAATTTTCAGGGATTAACACTATCCTGTGTTCTTTCCCGGGACTCAATCTACCTGTATACCGAATTTCATCTAAATCGGTTCAGAGGTGTAGGCGTGATAAGGTAACAAACAAACAAATAGACATAATACGAACTTTCACATTAGTGGGATTTAGTATGAAAAAATATACATCGCGATGTACGTTATTAAATACTTCAAAAATACACATTTTTAAATACTTACAGTTTTTCTGACGTCCGAAACGACCCCGGTGAGAGCTAAAAGTTACATCCTGTCGGAAGGAAGCGTGTCGTTGTTTAAGACAAAGGACTTTGAGCTTTGGGAATCCTAAGTCGCTATTGATAGCGTTTGTTTGGTACCTGGTAAATTCCTATAGGAAACATAAGCTATATTGCAATTTTATTACTAAGATGTCAAGGTTTCCTCGCAATGTTTTCCTTCAACGTAAAGCTTCAAATTTCATTTCGCACATCAATAATGCAGAGGTGCAAGCCCGGGCGCCAACCCACGACTTCCTGCTTGAGAGACTAGTCAAACCACTAAGCTACCACGGCATTTAAGTGTCCCTATATATATATTTTTAAGAATTGGGTAACTTTGGCTTCTTCTCACTCAGAATCGTTAGCACTATCAATTTGGGCGAAGAAAAAAGTGTTCCTTTTTTATCACTTTTGTGACTTTTTTCGTACAGTTTATAGGTAGGTATTTAAGTCGTTACAAAATGGACACATAAAAATTTCATGGAATATTGACGAATTTTGTTATTCTCGTCAAACTCAATAGTACAATCACCTAAATAATTTTAAAAAAGTAAAACATGCACACTTAAAAAGAAAACTCCAGCGTTTTTACCCCATCTTAGAGTAAGTAAAAATCGATTCTGGCGTTTTTACCCCATACTTGGGGTAAGCTCCCCATTAAACGGCCTCCTTATACGCACTCTACAAGTGCCCATTTTCATTAACTTATCTTATCAGCCATTAATAGACTAACCGAATCAATTACGGCCTAATCCGACACAGTAAAACGCTCGCTTTACGATTGCTGCGAGGCTTCCAATTTGTTTACTCGAGATTGATGGTTATTTGTACGTTTAAAACCTTCTAAGTATACCTAATGCTTCTTCGTATGGGGCTTAGTGAATTTTTAGTTCAATATAGAATGCTTTTTAGGGTTCTGTACCCAAAGGGCGCCAACGGAACACTATTACTGAGACTCCGCTGTCTGTCCGTCCGTCTGTCACAGGGCTCTATCTCTATAAAAACATTTATTCTCACACGTTTGACGTCCATAGGTATATATTTTGGCTTAAACCGCATCAAAAATCGTTCATCACTTTGAGTGAGAGCTACAATGCCACAGACAGACATTGGCATCAAATTTATAACACCTCTCTTTTTACGTCGGGGGTTGAAAATATCCGAAATAGAAAAAAAAAACAACTACTCGGTCAAAGTAGGCAAAATATTTCTTTTCAATATAGACTATAACAAACTACTGTTGAGGAGAATCCGGAAAAAACTCATAACGAAAATACAAACTGAGACATGGTTGCACAGAAAAACCAGAAAAAGAGACCAGCGCTGGGAATCGAACCCAGGTCCTCAGCAATCCGTGCTGCGTGCTATAACCCCTACACCACCGCTGGACAGGAATCTAGACACGATTTTTTCCTATGCATACATATCTCAGGTTGCTTATTTAAAAAAAAAAACCGTAAAAGTAACAAATTTGGAGTTGAAATAAAAAATACAAAAAGACTCCAAAAAACCAATCATAAAAACTCATAAGTTTTTTTTATAACATCCAGGATGCGGAACCAACCTACAACTTTTAGATATCAGTTGGGTATACCTATCCGTTCAATACACATAAAGTACATATTAGGTACATACACGACTTCGCGATCGGTTCTGGGGCAAGCAGCAACAAAAAGCCAACCAATACCGTTTCGATTAGAGAGACTCATTTGAACTATTTGGTAGCTTTCGTGTAGTTTGATATGGCTTTTTATGATCACAAATCGAGATACTACGTTTACGTAGATATTAGTATTTTTTTCTTCCGTTCTCAATGATTGAACGACGACAACAGAGTGTGTATGTTTTGAACATGAAACTACCGTGAGACTCACTCATATTAAATATAATGACCCGGATAACTCACGTCTTAAATCGAGTTTAGCTCGACATGTTTCGGGCTAATCCGTAGCCCTTCGTCTTCGGAGCAACGCGCAAAAGTAAAAAGCAAAATAAAATTAAATAAAAATAAAACGGCGGGTTTATCGTGCGTATCGTGCGCGTGTTGCAGCAGCCGCTGAGTCGCGTTGCTCCGAAGACGAAGGGCTACGATTAGCCCGAAACATGTCGAGCTAAACTCGATTTAAGACGTGAGTTATCCGGGTCATTATATTTAATAAGAGTGTGTATGTATTTGTGTTTGTGAGTGCGTGTGTGTGATACGAGTATTCTTTCATGCTAAAACAAATGGACGGACTTGGACATGACTGATAGTTGTGGACACCCGGTGGATGCAAGTGGCGAGTTGTCGGTCATTGTGGCGTTCTTTGTTCAGCAGCAGACGTCTTCTGGCTGATAATGAGATAGCTGTATTTAGAGGATAACGCATGAGCTGAGCGCTGAGCATGGCTATTTCTAGGAGATTGAGTATCTCGCAACAGACGTAATGATTCACACAAGCAAAGCCATGGGTAAAGCTTAATTTCAAAAAATCTTCATCTCAGCCTATATATGTCCCACTGCTGGGCACAGGCCTCCTCTCAGAACAAGAGGGCTTGGGCCATAGTTCCCACGCGGGCCCAGTGCGGATTGGGAACTTCACACGCACCATTGAATTGCTTCGCAGGTTTGTGCAGGTTCCTCACGATGTTTTCCTTCAACGCAAAGCTCGTGGTATACTTCAAATGTAATTCCGCACATGAATTTCGAAAAACTCAGAGCCGCGAGCCGGGGTTTGAACCCACGACCCTCTGCTTGAGAGGCGATAGGTCAAATCACTAGGCCACCACGGCTGACCAAAATGCGGCGGCGGCGGCGGCTAAAATTCTTACTTCAAATTAATAATGAGCTCTAATAACTAGCAGAGCCAAACGAACAGGCCCCCCGCACTTACAAAAGTAACATTCGGTTGTTTTGGCAATTTACTTTACAAACAGCTGCAAGCCGCGCGCCGCTGAGATGCAGAGTACAGATGGTTCACTTTTTATTCTATTTTTTTTTTATTCGACTGGATGGCAAACGAACAAGTGGGTCTCCTGATGGTAAGAGATCACCACCGCCCATAAACATCTGCAACACCAGGGGTATTGCAGATGCGTTGCCAACCTAGAGGCCTAAGATGGGATACCTCAAGTGCCAGTAATTTCACCGGCTGTCTTACTCTCCACGCCGAAACACAACAGTGCAAGCACTGCTGCTTCACGGCAGGATTAGCGAGCAAGATGGTGGTAGCAATCCGGGCGGACCTTGCACAAGGTCCTACCACCTGCAAAACCACCACCACTTGCTAAAGAAAAGCTGGTATTACCCCATTTTAACGGAGACGCCGCCGTGCCGTTCACAGTTTTAAAATTTGACGGACTTGAATTTGACGGAACGTAAAGGTTTTTTATGCTGGGTCTCTTCTCCACCAGAGATATGTGAGGATGTGTTCCAAGAAACGTGTTGTCATGAACTAATAGAAACGCTTAATTTAGGTACCTACCCCCGCTCCGCCAAGCTGTTTCAACTAGAGATGCGCTGAGCAAAGATAGGTAAATGAAGCGTATCGATTGGATCAAGGCAAATAAGTAGTAGAAAGTAAGACAATTGTCAAGAAGCCTCCTCCCCGAACGACAGCGTGCTTCTTTAGTCCTTGTTGACCATTATTAGTCATTTTCATGACGATGACTGTAAGATTCCTCTTATTCTGCCAGATGTTGTCTCTTGGTTGAACTTGGTTACATGGCACGTCCAGCATTGTTTCAAGGTGATACGTACATTATTTGGAATTTCAGTAAGTGAAGTTCCCAACTTTTTACAAGATAAATTTGCATAGTCAAAGTCAAAAGTCAAAGTCAAAGTCAAAATACCTTTATTCAATTCAATTCAAATTTAGGAAAAGTGGCTCCATCAATTTTTTGATGATTCTGCCAGTGTCGAGGTTGACAGAGACACGGTGGGTAGGTGGACGACTTGTTTGATAATCAGCCACCTTTATTCAATTTAGGCTATAACAAGCACTTATGAATGTCAAAAAAAATCTACCACCGGTTCGGGAAAACCTCTGTTGAGAAGAATCCGACAAGAAACACAACGAGGTATATTTTTTTAAACAGATTTACAATATTATTAAATGATATGTATACATCACAAGTATTTAACACAACTTTATTTTTAACGTAAAAGTATGATTTAGCTTTTCGGGCAGAAAAAATGCCAAAGAACTTTCTGCGCCCCTTTACTCTACGCTTACAAGGGTCACTGTTCATTATTTTTATTTATCCGGCAATCTGTTCGTCTGTTTGTCAAACAGCCACGTGTTGACTGTACTTGCGATGTTGACTGTGCCAGTGGAAACCTCGGTAAATAAGGTTGCTTTGAGGTTTTGACAAGGATTTATGGGTATTAGGATGGCTAGGGCAAGTAATGGTTTTTTAGACTAAGTAGACGGCGTTAGAGGAAAATAGGTAGCTGTATTTCACTTACATTTCACGCAGGCTACGTTATGAAAGCGTGAACGTTTTTGATTAATGAAAATCCGATTTATGTTAGTGTCGACGCGTTGAAATCACTTTGAAACCGATAAATCAGTATTTACCTACGATGAAATTGACGACCATATAGTCCAGTGGTTAGAGTTGCAGTCAATTGCAGACCTGACTCGGGTGGATATATTTGTTTGAAAAATACGAATGTTTCTGCTCAAGTTTTGTTTGTTTAATATCTGTCTATATAATACCTTTAAACGAGCAATTGTTGTATATATATATATATATATATATATATATATATATATATATATACATATATATACTATAAAAAACTTTGGGATCTCGGAAACGACTCCAACTTATAAATCGATCTAACTTGGTCTTATCTCTGGGAAAACGCTTATTATACCTAAAATTATATGCACAATAAATGATTGATTGATTGATTATCGAGTTTTAGCCCGAATAAAGCTACTCGTACTGTAGCAGGTAGGTACTGTATTTATTATGTGTTTGTTTATCTATACATATATTTAAGTATGTTTAATAAGTAGGTAGCCAATTATTATTATTAATCCCCAGATGTTTATACACTATGGTGATCCATAAAATCCGCTGGCAAAATTGTCCTCCGATGGGTGAAATCTAGGACGTAATACAAAATAAGTGCTCATCTGTCTTATTTCAACAAAAGAGTTAATGCTTTATATTACCCAGCATTAACTGAGCACGAACCACTAATTTTGTATTACGTCCTAGATTTCACCCTGTATTGTTTTCAAACTAAACTAAATAAGAAGGCTAGGCACAATTATCTTCACAAAGTACAATATCTTCTCTGCCATAGGTACCGCCGAAATGTCATCTTGGTCTCAAAAAAATCTATACAACAAAGAAAGAAAAATAAAGAGCTGTTGTTCCTCACTCTTTAAGACTAGGACTCCATCCATCCACGTCCCACTGCTGGGCAGAGGCCTCCTCTCAGAACAAGAGGGCTAACTAGGACTATCGACACTTTATTAAGCCAGTTTAACGATACGAGTTACAATCACCAGCAATATGTGGCTATGTGCACAACAAAGCGTGTTTTCATATCTGACACCACTATATTTCTAGGGCCGGTAGGACGTAGCAGATATTTTTGAACGCTGTGGCAGATATGAAAGCAGGTGACAGTATACAAGGCTGCCCTTTTCGAATTCACCGAAGTGCGACGAAGTCAAAGTCGTGAACTCATGTCCACGGAACGACAACAAACTTGTTATTTTTCACACTAATTTCCTGTCCCTTAGCACCACTCCCTGCGTCACCGACACGTGCCAAAGTTGTTAGAATTCAGTTTTCAACCATTTACACTTTCATAGATTTTACTTTACGCGAAAATTCATTTACTTATAGAATAAGTTCCGTTAAAATCAAAGAACTATTTAATACCAGCCGTGGTATAACGTATTAAACGTAACGTGGTATTAAACATTAAAACTTGTGATGCGGGTCATAAATAACATAGTACATCTGTTTAAAAAAAAATACCTCGTTAAGTTTCCAGACAAGTTCTTCTCAAAAGGTTTTCTGAACCGGTGGTTGATTTTTCGACATTTAAAAGTGCTTGTTATAGTCTACATTGAATAAAGATACTTTTAATTTGACTTTGGATTAATTGCAACACATGTTTTTGTCGCAGGGGGAGAGCCCGGCATCGGAACGGCGCTCCGGAGACGGCGAGCCGCCGGACGAGATGCCACCGGATCCCCCGCCCACCACCGCCACCACCCCGGTAACTAATACCACAGTCAAAAAACCCCGTCGGGTTACTAAAAGCACGTCATCCCAGCAAAGCAGACTAAAGAGTCCAAAATTAACCTTGAAAAGGGTCTTCCTCCTTTAAAATTTGCGTGAAAGAGCGCTTTTGTTGTGCAACAGAAAATAAACAAATACAAATTAGCATCTCGTCTCGTATCTTGAAACCCTCGGCTATGCTCAGGATTCTTCTTTTGGACCAACTCGCTTACTTCGCACGTGTGTCAATCCTAGACTGCCTCGCTTGCTCGGGTTTCAACATAAGCACTCGCACCAAACAGTAACTTTCCCCCAACTATCATTGTCAGGCACTGTAACATTTTCTGTGCAATATGTGCAATAGTCTAATTACCGTGCCGCTTTTTTCTCACTAGTGGCACGGTAATGAGACTTAAGTGCACAGGTGAATGAAAATGGCCGCCACCCTTTTTGGAGATCTGAGCACGCAGTCTAATTACCATGTCGCTTGTGCAGGAAAATAAATAAACGGTGTTTAGATGGGTGCACAAATGAATGAGAATGGTCGGCTCAATTATCGCTGTGGATTTAGACGTTCTTTTCTAACAGCAAACGGCGAAAGCCAGATCGGTGGTGGTGTCGCTGACTCCGGAGCGCGTGCGGGAGACCTGGGCCAAGAAGGCGGAGTTCCTGCTCGCCGTAGTGGGATTCGCCGTCGACCTGGGCAACGTCTGGCGGTTCCCCTACATCTGCTACCAGAATGGAGGAGGTGGGATGGTATTCTCATTAAGAATAGTTACGTAGTTAATGGGCTGGTGTCCTTAAAAATTCTACCATGTTAGAGGTCGTCAGTTAGATGATCTGAAAATATTGGAGACGTATTTTTTCTCTTGTCAGTTAAACAAAAAATGATGAATATATAGCCAGTTGAAGTTCCGTGTGACGTCACGTCAAGCGATACTTCTTAGCACGGCATGACTTCTGGGCCTGAACATTGGGGCATGAACGTTCGGGTTAACTTGATGGAACACTACGCAAAAGGATATTTACAAAATATAACATCGATCAATGAATTCAACAAAAAAATCTTTAGGAACATTTTTACAGTACTCGACTGATTGATGAAAGTAAAACAACTATCTGTTAAAATACGTACTCCGTTTTTAGGGTTCCGTACCTCGAAAGGAAAAAACGGAACCCTTATAGGATCACTTTGATGTCCGTCCGTCCGTCTGCCAAGACCCCCAAGAAGCTGAAATTGATATCGAATACTCAAATTTGCGGTCCCTTGAAGCCCTGAAAAAATCGAACTCCTAAGTCAACGCAATCAAAAGTTACAGTCATTAAACAACGTGTTTCCATACAATAGCCAGTGCACTGAAAACCTATAGGGCACTTCCAGTTGTCCTAGAAACTTGAAATTTGGTATGAAGGTATCTATTATAACACAACCAACTAGAAATTTCTGAAAAATCTTGATTTTTTATGTCTGTCTAAAAATATTAATGTCCAATTTAATCAGACCCCACACTGCGTACATTTTGCTTAAGAGTAGGGCTCTGCACTGCATACACAGGATTTATTAAATCACTCGGAAAAATCGAGAAATATCCTCAAGACACGATTCCCGTTTACATACCTATAAATGTGCACGGAACCCTCGGTGCGCGAGTCCGACTCGCACTTGCCCGGTTTTTACTTAATTCTAAAACGTCTTGTATATTTTTGTTGCGGCAATGACCATCATTCAATCAGCCCTCTCATTCTGCGTAGAGGCCTATGCCCAGATTGCCCAGCTGTGGGACGTGTATGGGCTGGGATGGTGAGTGGCCATTCGTCAAGCTGATCCTTTTCCAGGTGCCTTCTTAATCCCGTACTGCATCATGCTGCTCTTCGGTGGTCTGCCGCTCTTCTTCATGGAGCTGGCGCTGGGGCAGTACCACCGATGCGGCTGCCTCACGCTGTGGAAAAAGATCTGCCCGGCGTTGAAAGGTTAGTGGCGTCTTGCGTGCTTTAATCGAAGCTTCCTAAATACCCCTTTCCCAAGGAAACCGAGGAAAGTCATGATCTTACCAATATTAGTATTAATGCGAAAGTTTGTAACCTCTTCACGTCTGAACCGTTGCACTGATTTAGATCAAATTCGTTTTTTTTTTTTTTTTTTTATTCGATTGGATGGCAAACGAGCAAGTGGGTCTGCTGATGGTAAGAGATCACCACCGCCCATAGACACCTGCAACACCAGGGGGATTGCAGATGCGTTGCCAACCTAGAGGCCTAAGATGGGATACCTCAAGTGCCAGTAATTTCACCGGCTGTCTTACTCTCCACGCTGAAACACAACAGTGCACAACAAGCACTGCGGCTTCACGGCAGGATTAACGAGCAAGATGGTGGTAGCAATCCGGGCGGACCTTGCACAAGGTCCTACCACCTGCAAGGTATACATATAGCTTGAGTCCCGGGGACGGACATAGGACGGTTTTTATTCCAGAAAATTGCATAGTTCCCACGGGATAGCGATAATCGAATTCTACACGACGGAATCGCCGGCAACATTTAGTGTATCAAGAATTTAAAAGGAAAACTATACTATCACACCCTCGTAGGCGTCATAAGTTAACGAGTAATAGTAAATCAAAACTTACATACTTAATACCGTGGTACCGTGGTAGTACAGCTAGCTATACCTGCATGCCTCTAGCATTGGCTCATTGGGGCTTGACGTCTCCCGCTGTTGAAGGTCAGCGTCAGAATAATTTTTGGTTTACTATACTTTTTTTTTTTTTTTTATTAATATAATCGAAACAATATAAATACAATGAACTTATTATGCCACTATTGGAAAAACCCACTGGGGGTTTATGTAATAGTAGGCAAGTTACAGCGGTTCAGTACATAGATTTTTAACGACTTATCTTGTTTTTGTTTTTTTACTGTAGGTATATCATTTTTTTTGTACATCACTGTTGGCTGCTGATTGGGGCGGGCTATCGCGCTGTACTTAAAGTTCTACTTAAACTTGTACTTAAAAATCTAGGCATTGGAACTTTTCTATTGTTAATTTTATTTCATTTTTGTTTTTTTTTCTCTCTTTTCTAAAATCTTTGCAGCACACACTGTCATTGTCGAATTACTTTAATATAATTCTCAGTGAGAGCTGTTGAGGAGGTAGATGAATGTGATTTAAAAGAATTAAGAACATAAGAACTATTATTATACATCTATTCCTGTTTGTTCTCCAAATAAAACTATAAAACTATAATATATATTTTTTTACGCATATTAGTTTTTTAATCAGTATTTTGTATTCGAACAAATATTTCCCGTATCGGAAGGTTAGCAAGGCAGATGAAGGCACTAAGTAATTGTCCGATTCCCCCAGGAACACTGTCCCCGCGTTGTATCGAAATTCCTGTAGCTAACGATCTATGGGGAAACAAGCGTTTATTGATGAAAGAATGGGCTTTCATCTGTTAAAATGTTTGAGAAAAATATGGCGAATGTTAAACGTTTGATAATAATATACATCGCGGCTAGGGGCAAAAAATTGTTTTTTTTATTTTAAAATTTTAGATTTTTCAATTTGACGTGTACGGTTTTGGGGGGGTCATGTCCGTTGTGACCCCCTCCCCCTCCATTCGAACCGCGCCTGTACGTGACTTACTATCGCGATCCCACGGAAGCTAACCAATTTTTGAGAATAAAAAGTATCTAATCCAGACTATACAAACCATTAGTTTACTTTGACATTTAGAGACTATATACATCTCTGAATTATTTAGATTAGGAATTTTGTTATTAACATAGGGCCTTTATACATCCCCTTGCTGTATAATATTTTTTTTATTAACTCAGGGACTTTATACATCCCCTTGCTATGTTTAAGGCTGTATAATATTGTTAAGCTTATGGATTTTATAAACTTTTATATTTTTAGTTTAATTTCTAGTCACAGGCTCGCGACGTCGAAGTTCCCAAGACGATCCCATAGAGCTTATGGGAACGGAAGCAATACCATGCCCTCGGTACCGCTCTGCTTTCAGAGCATGACATGAGTGCGTGTGAGCTAACTTTGGGGGCGGCAGACGTGAACTTGCCTTCGAAATCCAAAAGCTTAATGGTTACTTGACCTGAAATGTATATTTCAGAACTAAATTATTGTTATTATTATTTTAAAATTTATGACGGTGGAAGCATTCTACACTTCCACTGAACGTAGATATAGTTTAGATATAGTTAGTGTTTAGTATTGTAACTAAGGGACCCCTTACATCCCTGTATTTTTTTTTCTTTAATTGTATAATATAGTTTTTAAGTATTTTATTTGTAATTATATTATTATGAAAAATGACTTTCTGCCAAGTTTCTTGCGGCGCATTTTTCTTGGCAATGATGGTCTTTCCGAAAGCGCTGGTAGTTTAAAAAATGACGTGTAAAAGTGCCCATTGCGGCCTATTTACTGAATAAATCATTTGAATTTTGATTTTGAATTTGAATTTGAGCATTGATACAAATCCATTGAGCTGTTTTTGCTTGATGGAGTAACACATACCCAAACATCAAAGCATCTTCGCAAATTTTCACATTTTTAGGGTTCCGTAGTCAACTAGGAACCCATATAGTTTCGCCATGTCTGTCCGCGGGTAAGCTCAGAGGCCGTTAGTACTCGAAAGCTGTAATTTGACATGAATATACATTTCAGTCACGCCGACAGTGGTACAATAAAAATATAAAACAATTTTTTTAGGGTACCTCCCATAGACGTAAAGTGGGGGTGATTTTTTTTCTCGACTAACCATATAATGTGGGGTATCGGTGGATAGGTATTTTAAAACCATTGGGGATTTGCTAAGACAATTTTTCTTTTCAGTGATCTGTTTGCGAAATATTCAACTTTAAAGTCCAAATTTTCATTTTTAAAGCGAAATGATGAAGCGAATCATGAAGCGTGGAAGAATTTTTATGGGGTAAAATTGGGTTATAGCTAAGTTTTAAAAATGTAAATAAAACGTAGGCTGACTTGAAACCTCTTTAATCTTTTTAAAACTAAAGTGATAACTCCCTTGGGGAGAAAAACTATACGTAAATCCATAGTTCCCGCGGGAACAGTTGAGGCCATTGCCCTTTAGTATACAGGCATGGAATAACATCATTGACGAGCAAGTGTGATGAAAACTGTATTAGTGTCAAATCTACACTCGAACCAACTAAATCATGACCCACTGTAGAATCTTTTCGTAGAAAAAATCATAGTGACATCGCATAGCGTGACAAGGGAATTTATTATCTCTATTCTATTCTATTCTATTCTATTCTATTATGACACTTACTGTGAGAACGTTCTACGGTGGATCAGGAATCAAATTTTAATGGTTCGACTGTACTTACCTCCTCCCTCTTGATTATGGATAAGATTCGTCACAGTACTTTATAATTATAAAAGGTGTTAATTAAATAACTGAAAATCTCAGACGCCCCAAAAATATTTTTTCATTTTGTTGTCGATTGAATTTATTTTTGAATATCTTCTTTATATTGGTGTGTTTTGCTAAGTCAGTAATTCTAATTCATTTCTAACTGTACACTCAGGATTTGAATTTGTCAGTTGCGCTTTGACGTTTTTAGAAAAAAAAACACACATTGAAAGCAAACGGCCAGTATTAAATTATCGAAATAGTATGCAACCTCGCCAAAATATTTAATTGGCGCCTGTTGCAATCGTATCTTTCAGACTGGGCACAATAAAAAAGGGATTTAAAAACACAAACACAACATTATTTAAAACATAGTGTAATCGATTCTACTCTTGATTCTGAGCAAATTACTTTCTGGTTTTCAGTTATTTAATTAACACCTTGTATAATACATTCAAAAGAAAAACTATAATAAAAAAGCTAAACAGATTTAACGTGTACATAATAATCATAATCGATCAAAACTTAATACGTACATATACCGCTTATTTACCGCATACCCTCGTCCTCGTGTTCTTTATAAAGAACAAATCAAATTGTAGAAATAACTTCTGAATGTCCCGAATATGGAGTACAACATTTTCAATAAATCGAGGGTCGCCAACGGTGCTGACTGAAAATCAGCGCTGGGGTGTTTATTATTAACGCTTCAGTATTATGCTGAGCCAGTGTCCGATTCACAACCGCAATGACACATAACTTTCCTACGTGTTGTCTATTTTTACTTTGTTTTGTACTATTGTTGTATCTTGTGTTGTGAATAAATGTATTTACTTTCTTTCTTTCTTTCTTATAAACTGATAACTTTTAATTAATTTGAATAATTTACAAAATCACAAAACTGGGAATTCTCTGATTCTCAACTCGGTTTAGAGAGCTATACAGGCTGTCCTACGGCTATCCCACATTGAGAGAAAGGACCTATCTTAAATATTGTAGATAAACAATTTTACTGAAATAAGACTTCATTTTGATTTTAAGAACAATTTAAACTGCATTCAAAGTTTATATGTCTAAACCGGGAATCGAACCCACTAAATAGTAAAAAAATACAATTGTGTTAATTTTTCTGAAATTATAAATTCTTATAAAGTCTTCCCTTTATTTAGAATGATAACATAAGTTATCAAAAAACCCTTATGATTAACCCATTTGATCAGTACCGCAAAATTGCAGGTCGTCTGAACAGCTCCGGCCTGAAATCGGCTAATGATTAGCTTCTGGTGTAAGCGTACCATTACAATTTTTCCGATTTATTTTAACACTTTCAATTCGAAATGGTTACCCTACTCGGTGAATAAAAGACCACTCGCTAACAGTCCTAACACTTCACTGCCCAATCGCTCGGCCAAACAAATATGGCACACAAGGCCGACGCGATCGACGTTCATACATTTTAACCAGGGGCATGTCTTCGCGTTAAAAGCATTGCCTACTATATATGTATGAATGCAGGGCGTCCGTTTGTCTTTAAACACAGAGTGCGGGTTACTTGATGATTATGAGCGGAGTTCCGCGTTGGTCTTGATAGTTTACGCTGCCTTTTGGAAAAAACTAGGCACACTTTAGCACCTACCATGTAATTATTCATTTAAATATTTGTTTTACATTAGACTTACTTGAAGGAGAAAGGGGAGGCCTTTGCCCAGCAGTGGGACACTATATAGGCTATTTAAAAAAATAGACTTCATAAGATGTAAAGTAATCGTAATAGGGTAAGTAATTGATACTATAAAATTATAATTCCAAAACGCAATAATAATCCTTATAAAAAACTTTACTTAGCCCAGAAACACAGATTAACTTTCAATAAATTTATTGCTTTAAAATAAATTATTAAATGATTGCGTGAGCATAATATAAAAGACGTCGCGACTCGTTATTGTCATACACATTTTATAGGCGAATCGCATTTTGACAGCTCATAAAAAAGACCTCCTTTTTAATTGGTATTACCTTATTAAAAATATATATTTTTTAAACAATACTTAATTGTTTTTTTTTGTGTCACCGTTGATTAGTTTTTACAAAAGGAGTTATAAAACCCACTCGGACATTTAAACCTTACCAATAATAAATTAGCCGCAAACTAGTTGCAACTTGCCTGCAATTCAAAGTTTACAGTACCTACATCTTTCGAGACCGCATCGACTGCACAATCTGTCCAGCAAATATTTACCGGATGCTTCATTGCCCCGCCGGCGCTGGAGGGTTAGGCCGCTGGGGAAGCCAGGTTTCATTGAATTAGACGAAATTACCCCATAGAGACTACTTTTTTCAGAGATATAGTTCTAGAATAGGGATTGAATAATATAATATTGCACTCATAAATTTTAATAACTAGTGGCTATGCTCCCCCCCCCCTCTAAAATCTTAGAATGGTACTAAGTATATCAAATTTACAAGGAAAATTATAACTTGGAAAATTGCTTGAGAATTATTAGTAGTTTAAGAGTAAATAGCACCCTAAGGTATAAAATACCTAAACTTGGAAGATTCCGTACACAGTACGAAATCCTTAGAAAAACATTACTTGATTTTTTCATAATGGCTACGGAACCCTATCTTGGGCGTGTCAGACACGCTCTTGGCCGGTTTTTTTATAATCTGTGTTTTATTTTGTCTTTTATCTTGTATGGTTAGGTACTGTTGGCAAATAAATATTTATTTCCTCTTTCTTTCTTCACTGTTTCACAGTGCATTATTAATTAACTCTTAATTCTTGTTTAAATCTTCAACGGTAAAAGAGTCCATTAGTGTTCTGGAGAAATGAACCTCATTTGACCTGCTAAAATTAACGGAAATCAGAAATAACACGGAGTAGAAAGATATCAAAAATTTTAAACAATCCGGTCCAGGTTTTACAGCGTTGTAAAAATATCCTTCTTGAACTTTAGTAAAATAGTATTTTATAAATTCTCTCCGTGATCTATTGGCTGCTAGAGTCCCCTCGGTAAGCTATCTCGTAATTTGACCAATCAGAATACTTCGCCAATAATTGCGATCTTTTTCGGAATTTGAAACAAACTAAGATTAATGTCGCGAATAAAAGTGCTTTTAACGACCAACGAGAGCTTGGGAATGGTGGCGTTATATGTATATTTCAAAGTAGTCTATTCTTATTGAAAACGAATGAGCGAGATTTAGCCCACCATTGATCAAAACTTGTCAAAAACTTCAAACAACACCATTGCATATCTATTAGCATAAATAAAATAATAAGGTCAATGATAATTTATATCAAGTTTAAAAAACCAAAAACCGACTGCGGAAGAAATCACGAACTGAAAATTGTTTATTTCCTCTCTTGTGCAATTTTGTCTTATTAATAATACTGCCTTATATATTTATAATTACTGGCACTTGAGGTATCCCATCTTAGGCCTCTAGGTTGGCAACGCATCTGCAATCCCCCTGGTGCTGCAGGTGTCTATGGGTGGTGGTGATCTCTTACCATCAGGAGACCCACTTGCTCGTTTGCTATCCAGCAGAATAAATTTTTTTTTGCTGAAAATGCGGTCAACATGTGCATTTAATTGTATAACAACCTGCCGCAGGACATTAAGGCTCTAAGGTTTTAAGAATAATTTGACGAGTTGGCTTCTCGACAGACATTTTTATACCATACACACATACTTGTTGGTATTATGTTTAACCGTTTTACATACATTTCATATTTTAGTTACATAATTTCTTAACAGATGGTGTGAGATGTACTAATTTTGTAGTTCTGTTTTACGACCTCTTTATAGATGGTGCTAGTTGCACACATTTTATATATTTTTAGTTTAATTTCCACCCGTAAGATGTCACTATCAAGTGCTGTCACCATTCTACATCACGCTTTTAAGATTTTTCTTGTTTTCATGGCATGACCGACGAAGGTCTACGTTTTTTATCCACATAATCGTAGTAATCCACAGTACTGTATCTTCTTAATTTAGCAGTATTAAAGTGAAGTGATTTAGAAGACAGTGGTATTATTTCTTGGGACCTTGTGGCGTTAACAATTATTTTGTATTATTTGGAAATGATTATTGAACTTTTGAAGTTATTTGTTTTGATTATTTTTGTGATTTTTAATCTATTTTAATTTGGTATTTGACATAGGAAATTTGTAATTGTATTAAATTAATTAATCGCCTCTCAACAAAATATTTGCACGCCTGCATGCAGGCTGAATACACTGAAATAAAAAATATACAATGTAAGACCTTCCAGTACTGTATTCTGGCAAAAAAATACTTTTGACTTTTTGACTTTTTTATTATTATTAAACAAGATTCAAAATAATTGACACAGATTCTTATATTCAAACTTCGAAGGAAAACTGTGGTGACGAAATACATAATGGTTTTTTTTAATAATATTTGGTACTATTTTATCAGAAATTATTATAAGCTGATATTGTTATGGTATGCCGCCTTGCTCAGAATTGGACAGGTATTTGACCATTATTTTTTAATGGCATACCGACCACGGCTAAACTGAATATAAGAATTTCGGAAATAATGTTTCCTTATTTCCTATTTTTTGGAAAGTAATTTCCACAGAACTATATATAAGTAACATACCTGGGATAACTCGGGGCATCTATACGAAAGTGTGTAGCAAAATATTTTATCGACAAAAAATATATCAAATAAACAAATGAAAACGTGTATTTATATGTTTATTTTAAATTAGTTTTCATAATATATAAAATCAATATTTTTTCCATATTCGTCGATATTAATGATTGCCGTCTAGATGAAAATATCCATTTAAAACTGCTAAATATTTTCTCAACGTGCACAGTGGTCAACGGGGCATTCTTAAAATATTTATAATGACTCAAAGCCAATTTCTCATTCATCTCGACGACCGGATGCCCAAGTGGTTAGAGAACCTGACTAAGAAGCTTGAGGTCCCAGGTTCGATTCCCAGCCGGGGCAGATATTTGTATGAATAATACGAATGTTTGTTCTCGGGTCTTGGACGTTTAATATGTATTTAAGTATGTATTTATCTATATAAGTATGTTTATCCGTTGCCTAGTATCCATAGTACAAGCTTTACTTAGTTTGGGACTAGGTCAAATGGTGTCAAGTGTCCCATGATATTTAGTTATTTATGTTGGTTACTGAAATTTCCTCGCCTTTTTCATGGTGTCATAATTTATTATATCGACATCTTTTGTATCGATATCAAATCCCTAGAACTTGCCCCGAGTTATCCCAGGTATGATAAGTAAAGTTCGTTGTTAAATTCTACTGTACAAAAAGGAAGTGGACAGATGACCTGGTTAAAGCCGCGGGTTCACGGTAGATGCAGGCCGCTGCCAACCGAAGCAACTGGAGCTCTATGGGGGAGGCCTATGTCCAACAGTGGACGTCCTACGGCTGAGATGACGATGATGACAATGATGACAAAAAGCAACCACATTATCTAACAACTGAAACATCCAAGGCATCCTTAAACAAATCAAAAAGGTCACTATGGGTCCATAAATTCTGATTCGTGCCCATTGAAAAGATCCAAAGTCATAAAAGAGCATGTCGTAAAACACGCAGTTTTTCGTATCTGCGATGCGTATGTCGTCCCTTATTCCAGTATCGCGAGATATCTTGTGCGAGTTGTGATACGAGTACATTGCGGCATAGATATAAACCAATTTTAAAAATAAAAAAACCCGGCTAAAAAACACTTTAACCTCCTAAGACTCAGCGTATTATGAACATAATCCGTAATCCAACTAAATGTCAACTTTTCTTGATTGCCATTAAGTTCAAAATTCTTGTGTTAAAAATTTGACGCGGAGTCTCAGGAGGACTGGGTTATAATAACATACAAACGAATTGAGAACCTCCTGCTTTTTTGAAGTAGGTTGAAAAGGAGAAAACTATAAAGCACAGCAACAGTCAAACTGAGGCATTTTTGTCCAGCCCCATGTCGCATGCCATTTTTAACCCCCGATGCAAAAAGAGGGGTGTTATAAGTTTGACCGCTATGTGTGTCTGTCTGTGGCCCCGTAGCTCTTAAACGGGTGGACCGATTTGCATGCGTTCTTTTTTAAAGCAGGTTTTCTTGCGATGGTCCTTAGACATGTTTTATCAAAGTCGGTTCAGCCGTTTTTGAGATATATTGTTATTGAGATATTGATATTGGGGTTTTCCAACTTTTTGTTGGTTAGGTTATGTTGTATATAGAACAAAATCTCCCGTGGGATAATCGGGTTTAAAAATAAGCATGTGTTAATCCAGAGTTCTGACTATCTAAGTACCTACTGAAATTCATCCAAATCCATCTACTTAACTGTTTTAGCGAGAAAAAGTAACAAACACAGTTGCAAACTTGGCATTTATGATATTATACCTAGTGCCACCCACGAAGACGCGTGATTTTGTCAAAATTAGACATTGAATAGTACATTGTGTCTTAAGGGCGGTAAATAAGGAATTACGAACGAGAGTCTATTAGAAGCCCGAAGTCGAAGACTGAGGGCTTTAATGAGTCGATGTTCGTAATTCTAGTACCGCCCGTGCGACATACAATGTTTTTCATCACATTTGCAAGTAAAATTTTATATTTGTAAAAGAAAAAATATAATTGTTCCAAATATTGGCGATACCTTAGGCTGTGCTCTTGGCAGCGCCGTCCTCTACCTCCCCCTCCCTCGGCATGCGCCGCAACGTGCGTGTGCATGTGGTCCATGTAGTCCTGCAGCAGCACATTTACCGACCACGGGCTTCATGACAAGCACATTAAGGTCGAGGGTTTTATTTGGGGGGTTGCAATCAAGGTAGCCTGCATGTTACGACACTGTTTACGAGCAAGTGTGATGAAAAATTACAAATCGACATTGTATAAGAACCATGGCACGCGTCATCGTGAATAACTTTACCTATAGCAGGATGTGTTATAGTTATACAAACAAAATTAACTATCTTGAAGATGTGGTTGTGCAAGCAGGGTCTTATTAATGTTGATTTTTGCTACGTATGTAATATAATGCTAAGTACAGCAATGTAAAGCAACCTCACAATGTTTTTGCACCAATAAATAAGGCATACGTCGCCCTTCATGCCCCTATCTTTGTCGATTGTCTCTCTGATAGCTACAAACGATTGGAAAAGTGGAAAATGCTGTGAAGTATTTGCTAAATCGTAAGTATGATGTTTATTGATCATTTTATTGAATAAAGATAGAGAAAATGGATTCTTTAACGACTCCTAATTTAAGTATTTGTTAAGTATTGTGTTACTACATATTATTATGTACCTACATAACATACAATGTAGAAGGTAAGGTATTCTTAATTATATGCATGATGGAGGCCTAAGTATGTCCAAAAGTGGACGTCCTACTTTTTTAAATAAAACAACTCAGTCTTATCAATAAAGACTCGACCCTTCAGTCTTTGTTTTAGAGTCGAGTCTTGTAAAATGGAGTCTACCTAGTCGTTTAAACCTACTCGTTCATTACTGGTTGAGATACAACCTAACTTTGTAATATTAAATGAATGTCATTGTGACTTTAGTTCTTAATGTACTCGCTTGATGAGTCGCTTACATACTCAAATTAACGTCACAAATATAGATTCTCTGTATCACGATAAGATAGACGTTGCTAGAGTAAATAAATAAAAGTTCACGCTTCGTAACTGAAACTGCGCCAATAATATTATTAGATTCCCCATAGATCTGTCATCGCGGATCTCGCTCCATAAACTAATTACCGGACGCGATGCAGTATCATTTGATTACCTACAGATGGCGCTGATTCGATTCCAATATGGCGTCTGAGAAACGTCAAAAGTTGGCGCCAAGTTTACGCGCGCAAATTGATGCCGAACGTCGCTTAATTGGATTCGTGTGGATTTGTTATAAGTTGATAAAGCAACGTTGGATTGTGCTTTTGTTGGCGATGATCAGATTGGTGGCAATTTGCTTTGGTTTCAATTGTTTTGTTGCGAAAATGCGGATTATGAACAACTTAAACTTAGGATCATGATTTTTAGGAAAGAAATAGACGTGTCTTGAAACTAGCGAATCAATTCGATTACAACTCTGTCTAAATTACTAATTCACATTACTGGGTACAGACCTCCTCTCAGAATGAGAGGGCTTGGGCTGTAGTCTCCACATTGGCCAAGTGCAGATTTAGATCTTCACACACATCACACCATTGAAATTTCGCAAATGTATATTTTTTCACGAAGTTTATCTTCAACAAAATTTTAGTGATCAATTTCAACCTCAACAAAAACATGTTGCAAAAAAATGCCAATTCAGGAAAAAAGAAAATAAAAAAATTACGCGGATAAAAAAATTGTTTGTCTCATTTAAAAAAAAAACAAATTGATCACGTTAACCACATCCAATCTCGCGCCCTAAAGCTATGCTAAGCAAAAACCACAAACATAGCGTGACTCCTATATTTCACTGTAAATGACATTTAGTTCCTTAAATCCGATTGTAATTATTCGAAAGCAGTCAAAGTCAATGCCAGGCTGTGCAAAGGTCGGCCTTTGTGCTTTTTTGTGCGATCTTTGAAGATTGGCTTTGTGCTGATGCCTGATACTGAAACAATTAATCCTTATGGTCATCTGTCCGTTGCAGTGCACTTCTTATTATTAAGTATAATCACCAGCACCAATATCTGACACAACAAATCGTGCGTAAATAAATATTTACTACGACTCTTACTTTATGGGAAAGGCTTATTCTCAAATAATTTATTGGCTAAAAGTAAAAGTACAGATCTCAGTCATAAGAGCAGTGTCCCTAAGGATGGACGTAGGCACATTAAAGCACTTGGCTGCGAGGACGGAGCTGGGATTCTGTGAAGAATCGACTGCCATTGCCACCGACAATCACACGAATTCAGGACATTCGCAAACACACCGACAGAACACTACAAGACGACATAACTCCAGCTACATACATTTGAAAACATTTATTTAAATGAATTGTTATCACTTCTTTACTTATTGTGTTATTTACTTTACGACGTTTGGTTTTATGTGAAATCTGCATGATACGACCTTACTTAATAGGGCCAATAAGACGTGGCATATTTTAATGCAGCAGACTGTTCACAAAGGATACGGATTATGTTAAAAGAGGACGTTGACCTAGAGCAGTGTTTTTCAAACTTTTTCAGGACATACCCCCCTTGGTTTGAAAAATATTGGCGACCCCCTGCTTACCTCCACTTACAAGTATTTGTATTATCTTACGTTGATAATACAAGCATTGAATAATCATACACAATAACGGCGAGAGTATTATAAAGATACCGCGACCCCCTTAAGGGGCATCCGCGACCCCCGGGGGGTCGTGACCCACAGTTTGACAAACACTGAACTAGAATGATGGGAGCGAAAACTCTTTTTACCCGACTGCCCGATGAGTTATGTTTATCTTTGTAGCGGTCCAAGGGTCACCAACGGTGCTGGCTGACAATCAACGCTGGGGTGTTTATTATTAACGCTTCAGCATTATGCTGAGCCAGTGTCCGATTCACAACCGCAATGACACATACTTTCCGACGTGTCGTCTATTTGTACTTAATACTATTGTTGTATCTTGTGTTATGAATAAATGTATTTTCCTTCTTTCTTTCTTCTTCGAACGTAATGTATGCCTGTTTCTTTAGTCTTCTTTGTAGCTTAAATGACTGGACGGTTCGCAAAATATGAAGCAACATTCGTCTATAGAAACTGTCGGAATGTAATATTTCAAAATGTTATCCTCGAAAATAAATATGGATGTGGGTTTTTTTATTGTAGCATAGAATAACTAAGTAGGTAACAATGCAAGGATATGGGTATCAAATGCAAGTTTAGTATTAGCCCATTCGAGAGGACCAAAGAAACAGAAATACGCAGATAAACAGTCGGTAAAAACAAAAGAACACTAATCTCACTAATTATTGCTACGAAACGCTAGTCTTTAATTAATTAAGTTTGAACTTAATTTAACACCACAACAAAGTAAGCAATACAGAATACAGGCACTTAAAGAAAAAATACAAGGCGAGCAATAGCCGCTATCGCTTCAAAGCAATTTCTTCCAATCAACCTTACGCTTATTTATCTCAGTATAATCTTCCACACATAGTGGCGTAGCTATCGTTAAGTCAGGTGGTGCAGTGCACCAAGGACCCGGAGCTCAGGGGCCTTGAAAGCTTTGAAAAGAGAGGAACATAAAAGAAAAAGAGAGAAAAAATCTTGTGAGCAGACTCTTTAATTCTTTTTCCTATCTTTAATCTTTAAGGCCAATATAAATTCAAGCTACGTGGATAGAGAGGGTAAGGGCCCGATTCTTTCTCTATGCACCGGCGCCCTTGTCCACCAAGCGACGCCACTCTCACAGCATTTTGTCCACAGGAGTAGGCTACGCGATATGCATGATCGACATCTACATGGGCATGTACTACAACACCATCATCGGCTGGGCGGTGTACTACCTGGTGGCTTCCCTCGCCTCCATCAACTCGGTCCTTCCCTGGACCAGCTGCGACAACGAATGGAACACGCCCCTGTGTTCGCCCGTCACTTCACCTCAGACCAATCCCAACTCTTCTACCCCGGCCAAGGAGTTCTTTGAGTAAGTACGGCCCTAATTTTATGCTTGAGATTGAATTTTATAATATTTTTCTACTCCTATACTGTAATATGTGATTTACTTAATCACGAACAGGAATATAACAACATACATAACAAGATTCTGGAAAAGTCTATATTGTCTATTCCCCATAACAGCACTGTATCGTAATGTTGCTAAAACGATACTGCAACCACTTACGGCTAAGGCTAAGGTGCAGCCAGTTACATATTTCATATGGCTTTTATACAGAATAAAAACTTTCCGAACATAATCCATAGCCTGCCAACATAAGTAACGCATATTTTTAACATCATCACTGGCAAGTAAACGTTAATCAAAAACAAAATTTTCATTTCTCACTTGTTTATTGTTGTTTACCTTCTGCGTTTGCCATACTTTTTAAAAGTTTACTATTTCTCTAATTTTGTATTGTAATTAATAAGTACCCAGTCGAAGAAAGGTATTGTATGCAACGTTGTATAAGTAAGTAAAAAAAAGCTCGTGGCGTCTTTTTCTTACGATGTTCGCTAAAGCTCACATCTTAACTCACGCACACACTCACCTTTTTTGAACCCTGTTATACAACTTTTGCATAAAATACTATTAATAGATGCATATTTTATTAAAGCTATAGGAAGCGAAACATTTGCGAAAAAGCTTTAATTTTGTATATTCTAACCGGCGGACAAGAGAACTCATAAGACGAAATTGTGATCGGGATGTTTTCGTTCAAAACATATCAGCAGGGCTACTACGAAACTCGAAACTCGAAGTTCGTGTCGGGCGGTCCTCGGACACTTATACTATTTAATACGAGAGCGAGAGGGACGGTACCATACGAACTTCGAGTTTCGAGTTTCGTAGTAGCCCTGCTGGCATACCTCAACTAAACGTGAGTGGCTCGTGTACTTATAACAATAGGTTTCTAGCTTTAACTCATTCCATGATTGATAACTTTTACATTGCTTATCATCATCATCCCAACCTATTTACGTCCCACTGCTGGGCACAGACCTCCTCTCAGTATGGCTTGGGCCGTAGTTCCCACGCAGGCCCAGTGCGAATTGTTTCTTCACGATGTTTTCCTTCACCGTAAAGCTCGTGGTAAATTTCAAATGTAATATCGCACATGAATTTCGAAAAACTCAGATGTGCGGGCCAGGGTTTGAACCCACGAACCTCTGCTTGAGAGGCAATAGGTCAAACCACTAAGCCACCACAGCTTTCATTGCTTATACGACAGTATTATTCTCTAAAATATCACCATCGTCTTCATGCAAAATTTCCCATTTCTCTTTTAAGTCGCTACACTTTTGACACAGTAGTGCTTAGAAGAACTAGAATCAATAGTGAACCTTTATGACGACAATCTTGGGAAAATCATGTGGTAATTTCTTCTTGGCTACACCGCAGTGCACTGTTGTTCACTGTCCGTTGTCGTAGTTGCCAATAGATGCACTAAGCACACTCTCACATGTATTAGTAGAATATATCCATCCAAATCCATCCCAGCCTATATACGTCCCACTGCTGGGCACAGGCCTCCTCTCAGAACAAGAGGGCTTGGGCCATACTTCCCACGCGGGCCCAGTGCGGATTGGGTACTTCACACGCACCATTGAATTGCTTCGCAGGTTTGTGGAGGTTTCCTCACGATGTTTTCCTTCACCGCAAAGCTCGTAGTGAATTTCAAAGGTAATTCAGCACATGAATTTCGAAAAACTCAGAGGTGCGAGCCGGGGTTTGAACCCACGACTTATCGTTTGAGAGGCAATAGGTCAAACCACTAGGCCACCACGGCTTTTTTTTAGAATATATATTTCCAAAAATTTGCTTAATATTTAAGATATCTTGCAGGCGGAACGTTTTGGAACAGCATCGATCCAACGGGCTGGACTACATGGGTCCCATCAAGCCGTCCCTCGCCCTCTGCGTCTTCGGAGTGTTCGTGCTCGTCTACTTCTCGCTGTGGAAAGGGGTTCGGAGTACTGGCAAGGTATTCTACCTATCCTTTAAAGCAGAAAGACATTATGAAACAGAACAGAATCATAGGACGTGAGTTATCTGGTACAATATCATTACATATGAGTGAGTCTCACGGTAGTTTCATGTTCAGAATCTTAGGATTTTTAACTTTGCTATTCTATTACAATTTTCTTTGATTGACCGGCCCAAAGTCTATCAGGACAATATAGATTTGGACAAGCAAATGTAATGATAGATTTTATAGTATCTAATTGCTTAACCACTGCGCAAACTCAATTGATACCTATTTATTAAAATATTTTCATTTCAAACAATTCTTTCCAAGGCTGTTCAAACCCAGGCCGTCTACTAGGTGATCCGCCAGCCAAGGCATTTGTATTTGCCCGCCAACGCGTTGGTCGGCCAGCCTTTCTTGTTTGCAGACACAAATTTAGTAGTTAGGTAAGTACCTCTAAGTAGAGGTCCGGCGCTTCAGACTTTAAAAATAATGGCCACCTAAAAAAACTGCTGGCCAGACTTTAATACCCAATAACAACACACAGCCATACCTTAGTGCAGTGATGGGCAAAGTACGACCCGCGGGCCAGCTCCGGCCCGCGAAGGGATTTTATCCGGCCCGCCGACGTTCCTACCTACTGATATGACCCGCGATCGTAATATAATTTCATTATTTGGCAAAAGCATAAAAAAGTATAAAATAGAACGGTGTAATCTTGACCCTCCTCTAAAATATCTGTAACTTTCTGGCCCCCCATGAAGAAAGTTTGCCCACCACTGCCCTAACTGACATCACTTCGAAGCATCAGTGGCTCTAAGATCCCTGATTCCAGGTGGTCTGGGTCACTGCCCTGGCTCCGTACGTGGTGCTGCTGATCCTGCTGGCGCGAGGAGTCAGCCTGCCCGGCGCCACCGAGGGCATCCGGTACTACCTCACTCCAGAATGGCACAAGTTGAAAAACTCTAAGGTACTTTAACTTCACTATCATCAGATATATTTTCCGGGAGACAGACAACGCGTTTTGGAATTACTCGGGTATGATTCCGTAGAGGATGGAACACCCATGTAACTAAAGGTTTTTCATAATTTTTTTTATGATTGTATGGTAATGTTTGTGCAAGTTTTAACAATAATTTATTCTAAATAATGAGTATAAAAAATGGGGACCAGCATGAACTTGTCAAGTTTATCAGTGACCCCGTTCAGGTATGGATCGACGCAGCCTCCCAGATCTTCTTCTCGCTCGGCCCAGGCTTCGGCACCTTGCTAGCGCTCAGCAGCTACAACAAGTTCAACAACAACTGTTACCGCGACGCCCTCATCACCTCCTCCATTAACTGCCTCACCAGCTTCCTCGCTGGATTTGTCATCTTTTCTGTTTTGGGGTGAGTTCAATAGATGCGACATCATTTCAAGACATATTTGTTTAACATTACAATCCGTGTTATTAAGCAGTTACGGAAAAATTGTAATGAAAGTGTTTGTGTGCGACTTAAGTAAGTATTTGCTGTTTTATTCTGATTTGATGATCAGGATGACACATTTAACTAAAGACTGTTCTTTGTTATGTTGTACTTCGACGGATCTATTTTATTTTGTTTTTATTTGCCGATATTTCTACTGATTATTAGCATCATAGCCTTCTGTACCATGATGTTTGGAGTCATTTTTAGAGTTTTGTACATACGTCAAAAAGAACACAAGAATCATTTTAGGTTCACTTTGCTGTCTGTCAGTATATTCATCTGTCTGACTGTCTTGACAGATCTTGACTTGATTGAAGAATCTTGACCCTTGATATTAGGAACGCGCGGAAGTATCAAGTACTCAAGGCTGCAGACTTTTTTTGCTAAGAAGATAAAGTTCTTTAATACACCGAATGATAGTGGTATCTCTCCTTTTCGCAGAATCATTGTTTGCCAAATTTTTCATTTGCCAACTATTTCATTTTCCAACTCTCAATTTTCTCCGAAACCAAAAATTTTTCTCATTGTATTTTCTTATGCTTTTATATAAACACAGTAGGTTAGGTTAGGTTTGTTTTAGTGAGTTGGAAAAAGGCAGAGAACCATGATAGTCTGTAGTTTTGTTTTTATCACTTAGTTCGTAAGAACTATTTAAAATGTTATTATTGGTGATGATTTGACCTTTTAAGGTATATGGCTCACGTCCAGCACAAGAGCATCGAGGAGGTGGGGCTGGAAGGCCCAGGGTTGGTGTTCATCGTGTACCCGGAAGCCATCGCCACCATGACGGGCTCCGTCTTCTGGGCCATCATTTTCTTCCTCATGCTGATCACGCTGGGCTTGGACAGCACATTTGGAGGTAAGAATTTGAAATAGATCCCTTTTATTTTAGCAGATTTAGGGGCTGTTTCACCATCCATTGATTAGTGTTAACTGGCGGTTAGGTGTGATGCCGTCTGTATTTGTTTTGTTCGAATAGACGGAGACGGCATCACATTTAACCGTCGGTTAACGTTAATCAATGGATGGTGAAACAGCTCCTAAGTACTAATAATATTTATTCGACCTTTATTCGACTTCAAAAATAAAGAATGTGGGAGTTTACTTGAATGTGCTTGTGAATGATCCATTATCAATTAGGTACTCAGGGTATAGGTACGTAGAGTTGGTCCTGCTAACGTCTCCCTAAGCACTCGATGTAATGTGGTTCGTTTAGGTCTAGAAGCAATCACGACGGCTCTCTGCGACGAGTACCCGCGCGCCCTGGGCAGGCACCGCGAGATCTTCGTCGCCGTCCTACTGTGCCTCATCTACATATGCGCCCTACCCACCACTACTTACGTAAGTGATCCTAAATTCTAAGTGTCTAGTGTAAGAAAATTCTAATTGCTTAAAAAGTGTGTTAATAAACATGGGATGGTAATGAAGTTTGAATAAGTAACTTATTCGGATGAATGTTCGAGCGTTTTGCTTGCTCCGTTAAACGTCATTACCATCCCATGTTTATAAACACACTTTTTAAATAATTTATTGAATCAGGCGTTACTTTGCGGAGGTCCACACACTTAACACACACACACACACACAAACTTTTTATCAAACAAAAGACAGTACCGATGCTTAATCTAGGGTGATAAAAATTCTTGCAAATTGTCCTTTCATTGTGCTAATAAAGACGGGATGGTAATGGCGTTTAAGAGAGCGGTCAAAACGCTTTTTATAATAATACTTAGTACATACCAAACGGCTGTTATAAATTGACATATAATAGTTACAATATAATACATGGTGAAACGGTAATGAGGGAAAAAACGCTGTACTAGCCATGACGCTGCAGCTATTTTATAAGTTAACGTGTAATAAATAGAAGAACAGAACGTTAAAACTTACTAAATGTTAGCTGAATTTTAGTACGGAACCTTACAAAGCGCAAGGGCCAACTACTTATTAATGGTTCAATATATTGGAATTTTATTTTCATTTTTAGGTGTACGAGTATACAGCTATATTTGTTTACCGTATATACGTATAGGCACAACGTATTTCGGCAAATGCAAAACTCACTTCAAATGTTTTGTAATTTTGTGAGAGTAATAAATATTAATAATTATACTTTTCGCTACCGAAACTAGTATAATTATTAATATTTACCTACTCAACAACGCTAAATCATCAATGTAGAACCATTTTAAACACGCAAATGTCACGAAAAATCATATTAAACCTTAGCACACATATATTTTCGTCAGAGAAACATAAGGATTATGTCGACAACGACTTCCAATTTCTTATTTTGCATATTTAGCAATTCCTCACCCTCCCTTTACGCTTACGTATAAAAATGTATCATTATGCCCCTTCTGTACCGCAGTTCAACTATCATTCCTTTTTGGTTTTCAAAAACCTTCCCAATAATTTGGTCGTTTCAATTACCCCCGATTGGTTCATTGGACTGTAAATCTAATAAGAATTTATGAAATGCTTCACCTACTTAGTAGGCGGGTTTTAATAAATTTTAATTATCTACGTCTTTAAAACGAGTATTAATATTTTGTCGGTTTAAGAATTTTGAGGAGCCGTCGAAGATATGATCGGTTGTTTATCAGAAATCGTGTTTTAAATTGTATCGGATGAATGTAGAAAAATGTAGCCATTAACCGACATGTAGAAAAATGTAGACATTAGATTAGAAAATATTGCATTGCAAAAGGAACTTAAAGGTTAAGAAAAGTAGTAGGTAAATTTGTTCGCCTCTAAACATTGTGTCAACAAAGTTTGTAAATTAATTTTACTTTATTTTTGCACAATAAAAGGTTTACATGAATACAACCACCGAACTACCGAAAGCTACTCGTATTATCAAATTCAAATTGGACCTAGAAATTGAGAAAACTTGTTGTAAATTAAGTATTTATTTACTAGCTTTCGCCCGCGGCTTCGCCCGCATGGAATTCGGTTATCGCGCGCTGTTTCCTCGGGAACTGGCCATATTTACGGGATAAAAAGTAGCCTATGTCACTCTCTGGCCTATCAACTATCTCTATGCCGTCGCTCAGTTTCGACGTGAAAAACGGACAAACATACGAACATACACTTTCGCATTTATAATATTAAGTATTTATTTATTTGGCAAACACATAAATAAAGTTATGATCAGCGTGTTTCGTTAACATGCTATTTCCTCCTGTTCCATGGTTGTTACCATTACACACCTTGAGTGTGACCGTAACGCAAGCTAAACAATTTATGTACCTCGATCCATCGAGGCGAGCGTGACTCGTATCGCAGCGGTCATCCCGCGAGGGAATGAATAATGCAGTTATTGTAATGCCACTGATAGCGGGTAATATATTGGGATGTTAGACCCCGTTTTATTCGCAGGGATGGATGGCCTGTTTAGTGGCCGGCGTGTGATTCGTGGAATCAATCTCGGATAAGACTATTTGTTTAATTTAGAGAGAGAAACAAGATATTATCTACACATTTTGGATACACATGAAAATACAACAGAAGGAAATAAGTCATGATCATCAATCTGTGTTTTAGCTTCCACTATTTTCGACTCTTAAGCCCGTTCCGTTTCCATTAAGTCGGAACTTCCGTTTGGTATTACACATCCGTTTCGGTTCCGGTTCCGTTACTTTTGAAACAGAAGTTATATCGGATGTTAAATGCTTAGCGCGGCGACTACACATGAGCGGCGTACATTAAAAATAAACAGAAGGCTAATTATGTAACTTTTCTAACACTCGCAATCACAATCTAATGAGAGTTTTGTGTGCGAAAACTATCATTTGATTGTGATCGTGAGTGTCAGAAACGTTACGCAAAAGACCCTCAGGTTTAGTAGACCTACCCTTAACATATCTCGTCCACTTACGAGTATCTATCACTCAGGTTCCGATTCTGTTCCGGTTCCGTTTTCGGTTCCGTTTTCGGTTCCGATTCCGTTTCTGGTTCCGATAAACTAAATTGAAAACATCTGGTTCCGCTTTCTGCTCGATAAAACCACATCCGTTTCATCCCTGCTCTTAAGGTCTCATTCTACTACATCGTATCATACCATAGCCGTAATAATATAAGAACGGTGTCAGGTACAGAATGTGCTAGTGGACATAGTCTCTACTTTTCAATCCCACTTATATTATAAACGTGAAAGTTTGTTTGTTTTTAGCGTTAAGACCGCCTATTGTCTACCTGATTTTTTTATTTTTGTATTGTCTCTGTTCTGTACTGCTTTTGGTGATCAATTCTATTTATATTATAAATGCGAAAGTTTGTGAGTGAATGAGTATGTTTGTTACTCTTTCACGCTGAAACGGCTGGACGGATTCGGACAAAATTTGGTATGTAGATAGCTGGACATCTGGAATACAACATAGGTTACTTTTTATTCCGATATTCCCTTGGGATAGGGATAAAATCTCGAAATAACAACCGCTGGGCTTAGAGTAATGAAATTTGACGTGATTGTTTTTAATGTAACGTCAAAGAAAACCACGATTTAATTTTCGGGAATTCCCACGGGAATTTTAAAAAATCCCGAAATTTCAATTCAGCTGCTGGATCTAATGATTTACGTGTGCAAAGCCGCGGGTAAACACTAGTAAATTTTATTTATATTTTATTGTATTGTTTGTAAGTCTGTTTGTTTGTTACTTCATCACGTCTAAACCAATGAGCCGATTTAGATAAAATTCAGTAAACAGATAGTTTGAATCCTGAAGAAGGACATAGGATAGTTTTTATCCCGGAAAATTGCATATTTCCCGCGGGATAGCGATGAACGAATTTTGCGCGGACGGAGTCGCGAGTAACGGCTAGTCAAAGAATATATTTTTACCTGACACATTCCTATTACAGTCATGGTATGGTATGGGGTAGTGGGCCTTTAAACTGACTCTTTGTCGGTTTCTCCTATCTTAATTGCTCCTCTCATCCACTCAAAGGTTCACTGGTAGAGATCCCTTAAAGGGATACATCCATCTTTGTACAAGTATCCCAAAAGTTTGTGAACTATATTTTGTTTCTTCTCTTTTGTACAATAAACAGTTTACTCGTACATACACATACATAAAATCAAATAAACTCTGCGGCACAAAATTTGGCCCACTGCATACCTACATTTGAAGGCCAGATTTTTTGCGGCCCAGCATAGTATTATATTGGGTCCCACCCAGCATAACGTTGCTGTTTTTTAGTGGGACCAATTTAAAATCAAGCACATAAAAACAAAAACAAATAGACACTGTGACGACATGAACGCCTAAAGTAGTTCGCAAAGAAACTTACCATCCGAAAGCATGTAGATATATTTTAGTGAAAGGTAATGTTTTTGTTAATTTATGTTAATGAACTAAAAGAATTTCTTTGCTCACCCGCGACCTTATGATAGCTAAATTTAAGTTACAGTGCGGAGGTGGAGGAACTGCATCTGCATGAACACGCATATCTTGCGTCAACTTAGCTATCATAAGGTTGCGGGTGAGCAAGGAAATTCTTTAGTTCATTGATATGGACCTCCGCAAGGTAACGCCAGATTCCATAAATTATTTAATTTGTGTTTTTAGATCTTTCTGAATAATCGTTGGTCTACTGTCTAATGAGTTTTCTGAGAGGTGGGACAGCGCTAGATGCACCTTCGTAGGTAGTATAGAGTCTGTAACCTCAAATGCTCTCGTCAATGGCGCCATCTATCTGTTTGCCAGACACCTCATTCTTCGTCTCCATCTCCCCAGGGTGGTGTGTACCTGGTAGACCTCCTGAACGTGTACGGCCCCGGGCTGGCCATCCTGTTCGTGGTGTTCGCTGAGGCCGCGGGCGTCTGCTGGGTGTACGGGGTCGACCGGTTCTCTGAGGACGTGAGGAGCATGCTGGGACACACGCCCGGATGGTTTTGGAGAGCTTGCTGGTCTTATATCAGGTATTAGGACATTCCCCACATCTGTGCTGTCAAAAAACTGAAGCGTGTTGGTTGGAATCTTAACATAATGTCATGTTGACATCCCAAACATTTGCCAAACAAATCATAGTGAAATTGATTACCTATTATGATTTATGATTATGAAAAGGTTCTACTTTGGTACGCGATTCAGTTTCCTCGATTGTACACGTGAACTGGTCAACGCGTAGCTTATTTCTTCACAAAATTGTATGTTGTACAGAAGGAAATGGTTAAGATTGGTTTTTGGAGTCTTTTTGTATTTTTTAATTTCAACTCCAATCCCGTAAAACCCAGCGATGGTCTACTTTTCTGGTTTTTCTGTGCATCTATGTTTCAGTTTGTATTTGCGATATGGGTTTTACGGGATGACCGTAAAAGTAACAAAATTTGGAGTTGAAAGAAAAAATACAAAAAGACTCCAAAAAACAATCTTAATTTGATTGCTTAATAACGACATCTCTTGTCCGGGTGAGCGGTTAATTCCAATGGAGTGCTGAAAGTTTCTCGATGAGGGCTACAGCATAGATGTCGCTAGTGTCGCTGCTTAAGTGACTAAATAAGAAACAAACAAGCTGAGATATGTGGTGCATAGGAGAAATTCGTGTCTGTACTCCTGTCCAGTGGTGGTGTGTAGCGGTATAGCACGCGGCACGGAATGCTGAGGACCTGGGTTCGATTCCCAGCGCTGGTCAATTTTTCTGGTTTTTCTGTGCATCTATGTTTCAGTTTGTATTTTCGATAGAAGGAACTGACGCGCGAACCAGGGTTGAACCAGTTCGCTACAAATGTCAGGGTGACATTCTATAAGTTTGTCAAAGAAATCATCTGTAACCTCAAACGCAAGACTGTAACCTCAAACGGATCTGACGATATTAACGACATCTAGCGATATACCTATAACATCAACAACTTCGTCAACTTCTATATAGAGCAAAACTAACGAAATGAGTAGGTATAACTTCATCCTTGTCATACACTTCGTTCTTAGTACTCGCTCTTTATCTCCCCTTTATATACCCCGTAATTTATCTCTTCTTCTTGTTCAAACTTTAGCCAGCATGTCTATTGATAACGTATGTCCTGTCCACCAGCCCTGTATTCCTGCTGGTGCTCTTCGTATTCTCCCTACTGGCCCACGAGGAGATGCTGGGCGGCGAGTACTCGTACCCGCCCTGGTCCATCACGGTGGGCTGGGCCATGACCGGCACCACTGTCTCCTGCATCCCACTCTACATGCTGTACAAGTTCATCATTACCCCAGGAAATTTCGTTCACGTGAGTGGGTTTCGTATTACATATTACCGGCACAGTATAACAAGTTTTCCCTACAGTAGGCCGACGCCTTTGAGCGATACCGTAGCCTGTATAGGTGTTTACGCAAGTAAGGAAGGGTTGTCACAAATTTAAAATTTGGAAGGTAGATGTCTTTTACGAATCGGTACATATTGGTTTTGCGAAATTATATAAAACAAAATGAATTAGGGGTGGCGTACTTACTAGGGGTAAGAAGTATCAAAATTATACAATTTTTGAAATAAAAAACTTTTTTTTCTACAAAATATATTTTCGTAAATATACTTTCATAGATTAGTAACCGACAAATACTTTCGGTTGAAGCCCGAAGAATTGCGAAACTAAAGTGGCAGTGGGCGGGGCACATTGCTCGCAGGACGGATGGCCGATGGGGCCAGAAGGTTCTCGAATGGCGTCCGCGGACCGGGAGACGAGCTGTCGGTAGGCCTCCAACAAGATGGAGCGACGACTTGGTTAAGATCGCGGGATCGCGGTGGATGCGGAAAGCACAAGACCGGTCTGAGTGGAGAGCCTTGGGGGGAGGCCTATGTCCAGCAGTGGACGTCTTTCGGCTGACATGATGATGATGATGATGAAATACTTTCGGTTTCTAGACTGAGTATAATAATATAAATAGATGAAATCTTTGTTCCTTATTTATGCGAGATTATGATTTGCACGCACTCACACTACATGTCGTATGCACCATAATAAATTTTATTATAAATTTAAATGTTAAAAAAAGCGATAGTTCCGCGTACCTTGATTTTACCGAAGCTCGATATTTCGGTACAGTTGCATGTTGTTGCAGTTTTTTTTTTATTCGACTGGATGGCAAACGAGCAAGTGGGTCTCCTGGTGGTAAGAAATCACCACCGCCCATAGACACCTGCAACACCAGGGGTATTGCAGATGCGTTGCCAACCTAGAGGCCTAAGATGGGATACCTCAAGTGCCAGTAATTTCACCGGCTGTCTTACTCTCCTCGCCGAAACACAACAGTGCAAGCACTGCTGCTTCACGGCAGGATTAGCGAGCAAGATGGTAGTAGCAATCCGGGCGGACCTTGCACAAGGTTGTGTCGTCTCGTGATCATGGCGCATGCAACTGTGCCGAAATATCGAGCTTCGGTAAAATCAAGGTACGCGGAACCCCGAATTTAATTCATAAAATGAACGCATATAACGTCATGTATACTGGAAGGACTTAGAGATAAGAAATAATAAAATGCTCTCTGTAATAACAAGAAAAAACCTCGTCGTAAGTAGACAAAAGGCTGCTACATGAAAAACGCAGGTGATTTATTTGTTTGCCAATAAAAAATAACAGCATTACAGTAAAACCAATGCGCTATAAAATTCAAATTACCTATATAAAAAAGACACGAAAAATAAGCAATGAAAAAAAATATTTAGGGATTTTATAATTTTTTGTTATTTTGCGATAATAATGACTCTACCGACAAAAGTGATGCTCTTAAAATGTTGTTGATGATAATCACTGTAAGATTGTAGATAAATTGTTATTTTCACAGCGCATCAAGACCATCATGAGCCCAGAGGAGACGTCCATACCACCGACAGACCCGGCGCTCTGCAGCCTGTGACGGGAGCACCTGCTGGCGCCACTCGAGCCTTCCTTGGAGACAAAACCCACCGTCGAGTGGCTGGTGTAGACCACAAAACCTCCGTCTTCGTAGATCTCAGTCCTCTTAGGCTTCTCCCTAATCTTTTTTTCCACGTAAATGGAAAACAAGTGTACAACCCGATCATAAGCAGTTGCTTGCAACTCCAGGAACTGGCATTGTACACTCATTTCTCGAAGAACCTCATAGTTACCCCCTCATGAGAACTTTCCTTTTCCTTCACAAATCTTGTTCTTACATTAAGCGATGCTTGAATACGTGGAAGAATCTTAGAAAACCTCACCCCTTCACATGCTAAGAACTTTATTTTCATTTTGAAGCGCAATCATTTTATGACAAGAGATCTTAGATCAAGAGATAAATCTCATTGAATGACTGTCTTTTCAAATGTAGGACCTCTGACCGGGATAACGTATAAGTTTTATTTAAGGTATTCCCCATCTTCAAATGCACATAAAATGTTGTGCAAATATGGTCGGCTTGTTTCTGTTTTCTAGTGGTAAGTACTTAGGGTAAGTAATTGAAAGTTTTAGATAAAAAAATACGCACCAAGGATAACAATAATCATGCTTTGTAAAAAGTTACTGCTTTCACTACGTAAAACTCGAATTTAAGTTTAAAGCCAAATATTTACTTAATATATTATAGTGTTAAACTCGGTAGTAGGTATGTTAAGTATAGAAGAATATTATTCAAATAAGTATATTATTATATGTCATATACAGTTATAAGCCATTTTAGCCTAATAATACAAGGGATATATCTGATGATATTCGTTTACAATTTTGTAACTTTGCCTAATTACTAAACCAAATTATGTTAGCCATAAAAGATATTCAGAGATATATTATACAACGAAAATATACTCAGCGGTACAAAATTTGGCCCACTCTCCATACAAAATTACCTATTATTGCATACATTTGAGGGCCAGATTTTTTGCCGCTCAGTATATATAGTGTTTATCGTATTTAGATATATTTAGATATACATGTTCTGTAAATACGATATGTGCTGGAAAGACTATAAACTTTGTGTGGGCTCTTCTGTTGAGATATGAATACATATAATATATATTTTGATGCTTTTGTATGTAACATATAACAAGCAATCATTTGTGAATACGCTTGCATACAAATATCTTTAAGATATTAGAGTTTCTGAGCATTTCTGTATTCTCGGGCAATGAATATAGAAATGTTGTATAGGTACTTATTTATTCGGTGTACATATATGTGTACAATGAAGTTTAATGGGATCACATAAATAGCTTACTGAAATCTGGTCAACATAGTCGTGTGCAAACAACGTGTAAGATTTTAGTATATACTCGTACATAAATAATCTTATAATAAAATATTTAGGATATATATTTTCCGTACAAATATATTAATAATGTCTTGTGAATGCGATTCATACACTATCATAATACTAGAGCAAAACTTTGATCTCATATTTGTAGATATATCCCACTCATAATACGCATAAGATAAATTATCGATATTTAGCAGGTACCTTAATATAATACTTGACACATATATCAACTTAATTGAATTTCATATTTGCTTAATAGGCAATTAGGTTAATTGCTCATATAAATATACATAATTATAACCATATACGTAGCATTTTCTCTCACGTTTCTAATAGCCCTTAAAATGTAGAGTTGTGATTTCATAGATATAATATAATAATGAAATATCATGTAATTTCAAAAAAGTAGCGTGTTCACAAGTAATAAATACATGTTATAGTGTAGCCATGCAGTAGCTTAAATGTTGAATGTTTTTATAAAAAAAATATTAAAATGTTCATATACCCACAGAGCGTATATTTTGAAAGGTTTGTTGTGCATTATTGTTTTGTATGTTTGTTTGTTTTGGATATATATTGTGTGGTCTGTATCGTTATAGATGTTAGAGCTTGTAATCGAGTTGTATTAGTAAATAAATACTCAAATGCGTAGACTCGTCCTGCATCAGCCATTGCAGGCGAGTCTGACATTTGTTTTAAATAAATCTTGTTTTAATCAATGCCTCAACCTAATGAAATGATTTTTTTTCATTTTTTTTGAGGCTTTGAACACTCCAGGTGATCATGTCAGCCTCATGGGGGCTCGCTCATTAATGAAATGATAAAAAAGAAAAGTAAAAGTATGTCATACTTATCTGGGATTTTGCGATTCTGGTATTCTGCGCGTTTAATATTTAGAGGTATTTTGTGACTCTGCTCTAAAAACAATATAGGTGCACAAAAAAGAAATAACGAACTAAGAACTTTCTTTTCGGTCGATACTGCAATATGTACTGCAAAGATATTCTAAATTATTCTCGCCGTGTGAAATGAGGGTTTTCACAGAGGTGTAATATCGCTAGATGGCGTTAGTATCGTCAGGTCCGTTTGACGTTTGCTCGCGGTTGGCTCATTTAATTATTTAACCAATCACTAGCAAACGTCAAACGGACCTTACGATAGTAACGCCATCTAGCGATATTTCCTCTCTGTGAAAACCCTCATTGAAAGCTTTGTAGATATTCGATTTGTAGCATTCGAACATGGCGGATGTAGACAATATCTAATTTTGCTATTTCTGTTTCTTTGGCTAGTTGAAGTATAATTTTGATAGTGTTTTATGCGACGATTAACCTTAACAGTGATCACAAAATTCTATATTTCTCTCGTGTCTGACATTTTTTAATGCGCAAGTTGTGTCCACGTGGTTTCTGGAATTTTACTATCAAGTTGCAAAAACTACAACCACCGTACAACGTCCCTCTCAAAGAGAGTTTACTTTGACACTGGCGAAATTGTCCTATTAATTAGGACAGAAAAGCCATATTTTAAAAGAGAAGAAGAACAACATAGGAAATAAAAACACATTATAATAGAAGGAAGAACATTTATTAGTCACTTTAAGTAGCACCTGACCCAACAAGGTCCTTTAATTTATTTGATTACTTCAAGATTTAGCACACTTACCCCCTGTTTCACTATCCATTGATTAAATTTATTTGACAGGTAAATGTGATACCGTCTCTGTTTGTTTTGTTCGAATAGACGGAGAAGGCATCACATTCCGTCAAATAAAATAAATCAATGGGTGATGAAACAGCCCCTTAGTGTTTAGTGCGGATAAAGATATCCCTTTCGCATACACGCATTTTGGTTAGACAGGGATATTTGCTTTGTAAACTCACCAACCCTATCTCAGTAAGCCATCAGTCAGGGTGCTCATCAAAGAAGTAATTTACTGAGAAAAATGTTTTCCTATATCGCAAACCGGAGTAACTATGATCAAATTAGAGCTTCTTTGATAGTTTTCAAATTGCAATAAGATCAATATTATACGAGGTTAAAGGAAGATCCATGATCATCAACTTCGAAAAGCAAAAGCGAATACGTAAGTTCCATTGACTCAAGTGAATTATTATGCCAAAAGCGAATTTGAAATTCGAGCGCACACTTTGACATCGGTTACACATTTATTCCGGCGACAGTTCAGTCCATCTTTCCGGTCAGAATGACGACAGAATTACCGAGTAACCCCTCGCAGACTGACGGAGTGATGGTCCAGATTGATGAAAATTAAACGTTTCCTGTATTCGTCGATCCAATGTGAATGACAGAAAGCCAAAATAATGAACTGAACTCTGACTCCAAAGACTTTGTTGTCTAACAATCTTGAAATCACAATAGTTTTCACCATTTCTTTCTGTCACACGGTGTAAGACGAGGGTAGAAAGCAATAATGAATATCAGAGGAGTGGTCAGCGCATTAGACAATACTAAATGAACGTGTAACCGAAGTCTAAAGCTTTGGTTTCCTAGAGAGCGGTGTCAGTTACCGCTCTATGGGAGGAGGAGGAGGAGCGGTATCAATTACGTCCGCTATATGACGGCACCGCTGATCCCAGGAAACTAAAGCTTTAACCTAAAGCTTAAGATAGAGGCAATTTAGCGACCACTTGCATTGAGTTGGAAACTGAACCTTATTCATTACATAATACGTCATAATTACCATTGTAATTATTGAAAGTACGACTAGCTATAAAAGTATTATTTGTCAGGCATGTATTCGATAGCTGCTTTTGATTCTGTGGTAGGATGCTCCAGTAAATGGGGCCTTATTAAGGGTTACTGACGCTGGACGTTGTAGGAATGACAGCAGGGCTACTACGAAACTCGAAACTCGAAGTCCGTGTCATGCGATCCCTCTGACACTTATACTATTTAATACGAGAGCGAGAGGGACGGTACGATACGAACTTCGAGTTTCGAGTTTCGTAGTAGCCCTGCAGCTTTGGGCAACTTTATGCATCGGTAGCGTTCAAAAGATTCTATTTTTTGAAATTCGTCACTCCGGTTTACAGTAACGGCCCAGCCACCAATTATAGCGACGCGGCGAGTAATTTTGTAATACATAGCGTGGGTTACCAACAACACAACGTAAACTGGACGTCTTAAACGTGCAATGAGCTAAGTATTTATGTAATCGCTCGCTCCGCCGGTTACCTACAGAAACGGCCGGGTCGAGTTGTTTGAAGCTTCAAAAACCAAGAAAAGAAAGTGAGTTCAACGGGTTCGTTCAAAGTTTGCAAGGTACCACCAGAGCTGCTCCTCACTTGTCACCTTCTTGAGGGGTGAGGTGCCCGATGCTACACAGACCCGTTTCAGGATGACCCCCAGTGCAGGAACATCGCGTCGCCTGTAAAAAAGAATATAACTTAACGCTGTTGCCCGATGAATTCTTTTTTTTTTATTCTACTGGATGGAAAACGAGCAAGTGGGTCTCCTGATGGTAAGAGATCACCACCGCCCATAAACATCTGCAAGATCTTGCAGATGCGTTGCCAACCTAGAGACCTAAGATGCAATACCTCAAGTGCCAGTAATTTCACCGGCTGTCTTACTCTCCACGCCGAAACAACAAGCACTGCTGCTTCACGGTAGGATTAGCGAGCAAGATGGTGGTAGCGATCCGGGCGGACCTTGCACAAGGTCCTACCACCTGCAAAAGTTTATCGCTATCCCGCAGGAACTGCACAATTATCCAGGAAACAACTATCCTGGCTTTCCCATTTCATCCCAATCGTGAAGAGGTACCAGACAGACAGACAGAGAGACATTCGCAAATCACTTTAGTACGAATCGATTATCGAAAGCAATGTATAACTAAAACTTGCACGATATATCTCGCACCCTATGTTAGGCTTAAGTCGTCACATTTACTTCATTCAATTAGACCCTTTCCCTTCTGGCGTTCTTCTGTACTTACATGATGATTTTTAGGCGACGATCAGGTACCATTTTTTTAAATTCAGTAATCAATAGCTGTCTCGTTTGGAGTCGCAAACTACACTTTTATTTTTCTGTCATTTACATGTAATCATTAACTGAAATTAATTAAACAGTATGGTTGGTAATTGCGTGAGACCTCATCAATCTAATTAATATTGGTTGGTAGTAAATATCTTTCATTTCCTGATCATCAATTCAAAATCATCGTGTAGTCTTCTTACTTTAATATAAGCTCTGAGTTTCTCGATAGCATCGGCTGCCGTTTCACTGGATTGGCCGACGAGTCGCACACACATCTCTTTCTCGGGGGATAGTGCTGTCCCGCTCCCTCCCCCGCAGCCGTCGGCCCAGGACACGCGGCTGACTGTGCCGCTGACCTCCGCAAAAGATTGCTTGTTGGTTGTGGTGCCACTCTAGTGAACAATGATTGTCTATAGCTACAGTCACGGGCAAAAAGGACTGCTGGTGGGTTAAGGTGCCATTTCAATGAACAATTCTATCTATTCTTAACTAATAGACTGCTGATGGGTTGACGTGCCATTTCAGTGAACAATGTTTGCCTATAACTAGTCACAGGCAAATAGAATAGACTGCTGCTGCTGGTGGGTTGACGTGCCATTTCAGTGAATTATATTTGCCTATATAACTAGTCAAGTCACAGACAATTAGAATAAACTGCTGAAGGGTTGACATGCCATTTAGTGAATAATATTTTGACGCTAGCTATAGACAATACAATACAATACAAATATTCTTTATTGATCACCAAAAGCAATACAGAGACATTACAAAAATAGAAAAAAATCAGGTAGACAATAGGTGGTCTTATCGCTAAAAAGCGATCTCTTCCAGACAACCAATTTCTGAGAAATTAATAAATATGAACAGACTAATGTAGGTGGCAGAGATAACAGACAGGAGAAACGTAGAATTAATAAACAATAAAAATTAAAAACAATACAAAAATATAATATATATTAAGACAATCATTGTTCGCTGCATGGCACGCCAATCCTCCAGCAGTATATTATATTTGCCTGTGAACAAAATAGGTAGCTGGTCGGCTGAAGTGTCTAGTGAACATAATGATTGCTTCAAACTGCAGTCTCATGTAAATAGAATAGACTGCTGTTGGATTGGCGTGCCAATAAATTGAACAATGATCGTCTATAGCTACAATCACAGGCCAATAGAATAGACTAGAATAGATGTGTGTTATGTTAGAGATAACGAAGATTGCCTCCAGCTACAGACATAAGCGAATAGATTATATACCATCAGTGGCCTGTGTGATATAATAGTGAATAATAGGATGCCATCAAAGGGCGTCGCCAAATTTGGTCCTGAGGGCCTACTCCGAAGTTCGCAAATCGAAGTTCGTATCGTACCGTCCCTCTTGCTCTCGTATTTAAATAGTATAAGTGTCAGAGGGACCGAACGCCACGAACTACGATTTTCAAATTTCGTAGCAGCCCTGCTGCGGCGCCACTGACGTTAGACGTTTAACTTACGTGTGCGCCTCAGTCGTCGCCGGCGTCGCGAAGCCTCGCAGCCGCCGCTGCACGCCCCCGACGAAGCTGTGCACCCGCGCCATCGTGCTGCGCACGTGCGCTCCGGCGCGCTCGTGCAGCTCCGCTTGCCTGCAGAGGGGGGGGCACTCAGTCCCGTCTTTGGGGGGGAGCGACCGGGCCGCCTGGCACTACAGGGCACCGTGCGCGCCAGCTCAACCCATTCAGTGCCATTAACGCCCATCGGCATCTTGGTGGAACCAAGTATAATTGCAGATGCTGATGGACGTCTAATTTAGCTTTATCTGGATGCCGCGGACTCCGACAGGCGTCAGTCTACAGAAGCGTCGGCATTGCGGCAAAGTACGTAATCAGGCACTCAGCAATGATTGGGTTAACCACTTAATTTCAACACCTATTTTTATCGTTCTTACGGAAAACTCGACTCAGCGTACAGATTTATGAGAAAAAACCGTATTTATCGTACTAACTAAATTAGCTTCAGTGCCCATCGTAAAGCCGTATATTTTTCATTTTTCATTTAACACTAAAAATTAAAATATAAACATTTAAATAAAAATTTAAATAAAAAATTTCACTTCTTGAATACAATAATTGATTGACACTTCGGGTCCGTCGTCTTCCGATTGAGATCCGACTTTTCCGGATGGAAAACCATAATTACGCGTTACATCTGTATTAACTTATAGACTTATCTCCTAGGACTGAGTATGAGTATGAATATTCTATGTCTAACACGAGCAGTCATTTTGTCGTTTTTCGTATCTAAAAGGACGCCAAAGGCATGACTCGCCCAGGACGCCCAGATGGCTAATGCGGCCCACTACGATAATAGAACTTATTGCGAAGACAAGGTGTCACCCACCACAAAAAACTTTAACACTTACGCCACTTATAAATACCGACCACGTCTATAATTACAAGTCAAGCATCCAACCAACACACCAACCACTGTTCCAAATACGGCATATTGAATCTGGTGCAGTAGTGCTTCCTGACGTAGTCAGCATAACAGAGGGAGAGGAACCAGCACAGCGTGATGTGGATCTGGGGCTGCTGCTGCTTGAGGAAGCGGGTGAGGGGACCGAGGGCCACCAGGTCCGTCTGCCCGCCGCCCAGGAGCCCGGCCGTTGTCATCTCCAGGAGAACGTTGGGGCTCTGCAATTGAGAAGAATCCAATGTCCCCAGCGTCAGAATTTGGAACATCTGACTTTCCTTGAGCGTTCTAGTGATGTGCCAGACTTCATAGCGTTTCTTGGTTTTGAAATATTGGTACTGTATAAATGTGCCCCCCTCCCTATAGTAATCACAAAGAGTTTGTCAGTCAAATAATTATAAATTACTAGGTGTTGCCTGCGACTTCGTTTTTAAAGAATTCGTCTATCGCACGCTCTCAGGAACTATACAATTTTCAAGAATACTTATGAACTATCGGAATTTTAATCTGCACGTTTTACCACCTCATCATTCTAACCTAGACTCGTGTATAGAATATCAAATATTTGTAGGTGGTCATTCCATATAACACTTACATCTTTTATAAGGGTGTCGAGATAATACTGGAAAAACCGCATGGAGCAGACCCAGATGTGGACCATCAGCGCCAACATCCCAACCACCATCGAGGACTGTGGGCCACAGTGAATCTCATTAGCAACGGTCTAAACCTAAACAGAATGAAGATCTTTTAACAGGATATGGCAAACAAAGCATAAAATAATGCCAGGCCATGATCACATAGGTTAAGGGAATAGCAATATAAGTGACATTGGTAACTAAATAGTAGTTTATGGTGAAACTGATGTTAATCATACTGCAGCTTAGAATGAGCTGCGAAATATAGAGCCGGCTGACGTCCGCGTTATCTTGTGACAACGGCACAACGCGTTCCTTGCAAGCCTTAAATATGGCACGAACATGCTGGCTTTCAATTTGTTAATTTATTGAATCAGGCGTTACTTTGCGGAGGTCCATATCAATGAACTAAAAGAATTTCCTTGCTCACCCGCGACCTTATGATAGCTAAGCTTATGCAAAATATGCGTGTTCATGCAATTCCTCCACCTTCACACTGTAAGGACACACACAAATCACACAAACCCATCTATCCCACCACCACACTACACTGACGCGTTTCGAACTCAACCAGAGCTCATCTTCAGAGTGACACAACCTTACACCATGCTACCAGTTGTTAGACTCCAATTCCTTTCAATTTGTTGTATACCTAAAGATGATGGTGATGATGATGGGACCAAGTCATTGTTATAATTAAAAATCTGTTGATGAGGACTACGGAGTTGTTGTTTGCGTCGCTGATGCTGACATTGATAATGATGGTGCACCTTACAACTACCTAATGAGCATCATCTAGCAGATTGAATTTGCAGATTGCAACGGTTCGACGAGTCTCAAGCTCAGTGCTTGATAATGTAGCTTACAAGTAGCAACTTTTCGAGTAAATTGGACTAGGAGATCAGCAAGATCGTAGCGGAGATCTTGGAACAGAGAGCTACGAAACTGCTTTAGAGTGTTACGATGTTAATGAAATCAACGATGTAGCCTATGGTGGAACTGTTGTAGCTTACGACGAGAGTCTTCTCGAGCAGGCTGACATGCGCGTGGTCGCCGGGCGCGAACACGGTGGCTTCCAGCTCGTTGTACAAGAAGACCGCGGCGGCGCTCGCGAAGACCGCCGTCGGCCCCACGCCCCACGTCTCGCCGTTGCAGCTCAACCATTTTGCTAGTGCCTCGAGGTGTGAGTCGCACAGGTCCTGCCCGATTGTCGTTATTGGGTAGAGTCCAGCAATAATAGACGACCAGATGGCCTAGTGGTTAGAGAACCTGACTACGAAGCTTGAGGTCCCGGGTTCGATTCCCGTGTCGGGGCAGATATTAGTATGAAAAATACGGATGTTTGTTCTCGGGTCTTGGGTGTTTAATATGTATTTAAGTATGTATCTATCTATATAATTATATTTATCCGTTGCTTAGTACCCATAACACAAGCTTTGCTAAGCTTACTTTGGGACTAGGTCAATTGGTGTGAATTGTCCCGTGATATTTATTTATTTATTTAATAATGACTTTCTGACAATTAACAGGGTCAGTTTCGCCACTTTCTGTTGTTTGTGGCATTTCATGTGAATTCTGTGATGCCGTCTTCGTTTATTCGAACATTATAAACAGAGGCGGCATTACAGATATAGCTGTCCCATAAAATATTAGACACTTAGCGAATAGTGGTGAAACAGGTCCAGAAAGTATAAGGCTACAAGAAATTTATTGTCTTATTTTCTCAAAAAAATTTTAACGCCGCACACGTAATTTTATTATGAAAACTGAAATTTTATTCCCAAATGGGGTAGGCAGAGCACACGAAACGATACCGCTTCGGAGCCACTTTTAGCAATTTTAGGTTTTAAAACTTACTTGATATTTAATATTTGATCTTAATCTGGTCTAGACTGTTTGTCTGTACTCGTACCTATCTGTAAAGCAACTTTCTATTCTATCCGCTTTTAATAATTATTACATTACTATTAATTAATCTTACTTTGGAATCAGATTGCTGCACCAATTTTTCCGCAGCAACACAAATAAGGGATCTTTATAAAAAGAAAACTCTCTCTCTCAGAAACTCTTTTCTGAAAGGGACGGGAACGCGCATACCTAATTCTATGTCCATATGTAACCCATGTCCACGGCGGCGGTTATTGCTTACCATCAGTTAATCCGCCTGCTCGTTTTCGCACTATAATATAAAAAAATAATTTGGCGGCTAGCAGAGACTTCATTGGGAGTTTCTATGAGCCAATTATCAATAGTAACAACAACATATTTAGCCAGTAAAATATCTACAAATAAAGTTGATTGAAGAAGGTATAGTTTGACGGTTTGACGGTTCCTAAGCTTGAAAAACTTAATGAATATTAAATTATTATCAGGCAAGTATACTCACACAGTGTGCAGTAAAGCTAACAGATTTTCCCGCCATGCATGTGCTGCCTGTCGCATCTACGACCCATTTTGTTTCACCATTACTCGTAATTTACTTTAACATAATATGTTTTTATGATTTTTGCTCGACTATTGTCGTTTTGTAAAACTAATTGTCATTACTGACATAAGAATCTAGATGGTTTGTTTATTGTTAGTGTAAGCTTAGGTTGGCAAAGCGCTAGTCACAAAAAGGTTGATTGGAAAATGCATTGGTTTTAAACATTACTAGGGTTTCAGGATCTACTCCAGCTGACGCGGATTGCATGAAGCGGGTGGACGCCTATTGGAGAATAGTACGAGCGAAAATAGTATTGGAAAATAGCACCCACTCACCAGCCGTGCGCCCGCTTCGTGCACTCGCTCCAGCTAGAAGGTGCACTTTGGGTAATCTCTTCGTGAAACCAAGAGCTGCGGTTCCCTTCTGAACCCATCCACGGGGGAGTAGTGTTGGTGCTTATATCGGTCGAAGCGGCGTCTTTAGCCCATGCAGCGCCCGTGTGCAATTATTACTTTAGCGCCATCTGGGAAGCGCGCGGTCAAAATGTAATAGGTACAAAACAAAGTGCCGCGGCCGGCGGCCTCTAACACCGCTGCGCTCTGGGTCGATGAGTGCAAAGTCCTATAATGGCCAAGAGGGAGCAAGTGTGGTTTTAGTGGGTATGAGCATACACAGGGGGTCTGTGGAGCTCTTCCACATAAGAGCTCCTGTGGGAGAGCCTGTGACTCCGAACCTTTTCCACAGGTAAAAAAGGTAAAGCCTGTGGTGGAGGCAACGATACAGAACAGAGATCTGGGGACCGAAGTCCGAAGGAAGAGCGTCGGAATCAGGATTTGGAGGGTTCTATATTTGCATCTAGATGGCGCTAGGAGTCATGATATAGTGATATAGCTAGGACCAAGATATAAGAATACTAATTCTATTTAAGACGAAATATAACTATCGGTATTCTCTCTCTTCTAAAAGAAAACCACATCTGCAATAGAGACAGATATACGTTTGCCTGTTGGCTTTCATTTCAATGAAGCCGGTTTACTATAGGCATTTATACGTCTATTATAGATAGGTACTAGAGCTGTACCACTGCCATATCGATGAACTTAAGCTTTCAAAAAATATTTATCGTGTTTGTGTCATAAATTAATGGACCAAATTGGACTCGACTCATTTACTTAAATTTATGCAAAATAATTTGATTATATTGGAACGAGTACTAATTGTCAATTTGATTATAAAAATAAGCATACTACGGCGCTCTTGGCGATGGATGGCGGCCGGCGCGGGCTAGTCGAATCTAATAACCACAAACTCGGAAAACGATACGGAGTCCTTTACAACAACAACAAGAAAAAACGTAATTAACCTGCCCGAGCCGCAACGCCATTTTTCGAGCGCCTAAAATGGCCTAAAACCTATAGTACTCGTACGTGCACGTACAAATTTTTTTCGACACCACAGTTTGGTCCCACTATGAAGTAAGCATCAATTATTTATAATTATTTGTACATTATATAAATAAGAGTATAATGGAGATATTATAACGGGAAAAGTAAAACAACAATCATAAAATAATTATGCTTTATTTCACGTAGTTTTATCATCTATTGACCACTAAATAAAATCAGTTTATTAAAATAATTTCTTACATATTTTGAGGAGCCATGGCCTTTTACATTCATGATGAATTCTGACTTTTAAAAATGTATTACAAATGGATTTTATCACAGGTGTTTATGGTTAAATGTTACAACATAATAATCAGTGGCGTGTTCATCTAATGAAGAAAATACACAATTTTCTGTTTCTTTCAAAACATTGGTGATCATTGGCAAAATTTTTAGGATTTCCTACTTTGTAACACCCAATGTTTAAACTTCAATATCTTTTCAGTATGGTAGCATACTTTAATTACATCAGTAGAAGGTTTTACAGCCACCTTATTTTTATTCACAATTAATAAATTTGAAGTATCATCTACTAGCAACGCATTTTGACATTCCTCACAATGTACAATTTTTTTAATTTTCCTTGTCACGAATCCCGCCATATAACCTCTATACTTGTTTGTTATACTCACTAAGGTGAGTATAAATTTAATATTCGTGGTCAGAGTCCATTAACCAACTGTTGTCAGAAGGCAAATCAATCAGTATCTTTGCGTTCCAGTAAAACTTTATCTTTCTCATATTGTGATTGACAGTTTGGATGTAATTGGTATATTAGTTTGCAATATTTTTATGTCATCCTAAGGAAGACAATTTCCATTTCGACTATGTTTGAATTTGCATGAACTAAAAGTTTCTTGTAAGCTACCATAAACAATTTAGCAGAAGGATTATTTGTTGAAACCCCTTGAGCTCGTATTGCCCCGAAAAAAAATTCTAAATGATCTTGCGAGAGCTTATAATGTAGGCAAGAACCAATAGTTTTATATTTTTGAGACGTATTTTCATACAGAAGTATTATCGCCGGATGCACGTTAGAAACTA